>NC_069502.1:446873340-446950840 GCF_027579735.1 Bombina bombina
CCGGCGACAACCACCAAAGAAGAGAGTCTCTGGTCTCTTGATCTAGATTTATCTGCGGCGATAAATCCGCATAATCCCCATTCCACTGACCTAGCATGCTCAGCTGCAGTGGTCTGAGATGAAAGCGAGCAAACAGGATGATGTCCATTGCCGCTACCATTAATCCAATTACCTTCATACACTGAGCCACTGATGGCCGAGGAATGGACTGAAGTGCTCGGCAAGTATTTAAAATCTTTGATTTTCTGACCTCCGTCAGGAATATTTTCATGTCTACCGAGTCTATCAGAGTTCCCAAGAAGGGAACCCTTGTCTGTGGAACTAGTGAACTCTTCACTATGTTCACCTTCCAACCGTGAGTTCTCAGGAAAGACAACACTGTGTCCGTGTGAGATTTTGTCAGTTGATAAGTTGACGCCTGGATCAGAATATCGTCCAGATAAGGCGCCATTGCTATGCCTCGCGGTCTGAGAACCGCCAGAAGAGACTCTAGAACCTTTGTAAAGATTCTGGGTGCTGTGGCCAACCCGAAGGGAAGAGCCACAAACTGATGTTTGTCCAGGAAGGCAAACCTTAGAAACTGATGATGATCCCTGTGGATAGGAATATGAAGCTAAGCATTCTTCAAGTCCACGTTAGTCATATATTGACCCTCCTGGATCATTGGTAAGATTGTTCGTATAGTCTCCATCTTGAACGATGGGACTCTGAGGAACTTGCTTAGACACTTGAAATCTAAAATGGGTCTGAAAGTTTCCTCTTTTTTGGGAACCACGAAAAGATTTGAGTAAAACCCCTGTCCCAATTTTGGAACAGGACAAATTACTCCCATGGTAGAGAGGTCTTTTACACAGCGTAAGAACGCCTCTCTTTTTATCTGGTCTACAGATAATCTTGAAAGATGAAATCTCCCTCTTGGGAGAAATTCTTTGAATTCCAGTTGATACCCATGGGTCACTATTTCCAGCACCCAGGGGTTCTGAACATCTCTTGCCCAAGTCTGGGCAAAGAAAGAAAGTCTGCCCCCTACTAGATCCGGTCCCTTCACGCTGTCTTTGTAGCAGTAGCGGGCTTCTTGGATTGTTTACCTTTATTCCAGTTCTGGTTGGGACTCCAGACTGACTTAGATTGGGTAAAATTCCCTTCCTGCTTTGTGGAGGAAGAGGAAGCAGAGGGTCCTCCTTTAAAATTCCAAAAGGAAAGAAAATTATTTTGTTTACCCCTCATCTTAACAGACTTATCCTGAGCTAGGGCATGACCTTTACCTCCTGTAATGTCAGAAATGATTTCCTTCAATTCAGGCCCGAAAAGGGTCTTACCTTTAAAGGGAATAGCTAAAAGCTTAGTTTTTGATGACACATCAGCAGACCAAGATTTGAGCCACAACACTCTAAGCGCTAGAATAGCAAATCTTGCATTTCTCGCCGCTAATTTAGCAATTTGAAAAGCGGCATCAGTAATAAAAGAATTAGCTAGCTTGAGAGCCTAAATTCTATCCAAAATGTCATCTAACGGAGTCTCAACCTTCAGAGACTCTTCCAGAGCCTCAAACCAAAAAGCTGCTGCAGTAGTTACTGGAACAATGCAAGCCGTAGGTTGTAAAAGAAAACCCTGATTAATAATTTCTTTAGAAGACCCTCTAATTTTTTTTTTTTTTTCAACAATTTTATTAAAGAAATTAAATTTGCATACATTTAGGTTTGGACAAGTATAGCTGAGACAAGTTGTCAAGTTATGTATACAATATTCAAACATTCAGTAGTGGAAAACATTTCTCGTTATCATAATGCACAGTATATCGATAAATGCATATAAAGACTACAAATGTACCAGTATACCGGCTCTAATTTAGAATGGGTTATCTTGATAGTAAGCATTCCATTTGCTTCTAAAGGTTGTGGCAAGGTGTAAGTTGTAGGAAGTAGAACAGACACAAAACACCTTATACACCAGTATGTTTCAGAGTGAATGTGTGTACCTTGTCGTTTGCTTAGATTATGTGCCATTTAGGGGTCAACAGGCGCTATATGTTCAAATATTCCTCCCATAGAAAGTACATTGAATGATAATCATCTTGTCGATGTGTCTGTTTATAATGATATTTTTCTAACCCTAAGTCAGTGTTTTTCAACCAGTGTGCCATGGCACACTAGTGTGCCGTGAGAGATCCTCAGGTGTGCTGCGGCAGACTGACAACAGTGTGACATATTTTTTAAATTTTGCTTGTTTTTTTATTCTGGGCCGTTTTTTTATTTTGAGTGAGATGATGACTGAGGGTAACTGCGCAGCGGCAGATCGCTTCCCCGACCTGTGTTCACACTTGGAAGGAACCCCCACCCACCACAACACGTGTCTAGTGCCGGCTCTACACGCCACAACACTTCAATTCCCCATGCATGCTGGCACAGCTTTGCTCCTCCTCCAGAACAGTTCCAGCCAGCGGGGGTGTCCCTCTTTCAAATTTTGAAATATTGGGAGGTATGTGACAGGCTCATCAGGCATCATTTACAGCCATGACATATTGACATTCATTCACAGACAATCATTATGATTGTCTGTGAACGAATGTCAATATGTCATGTATAATTTGTAGGAGGCATGGCATGACAGCACAGTACAGTGTGTATATATATATATATATATATATATATATATATATATATATATATATATATATATATATATATATAATATATATATATATATGCTGTATTAGGCTACAATGTGTGATTTTGTAAAATTTTGGGATGGTGGTGTGCCACAGGATTTTTTTTAATGTAAAAAAAGTGTGCCACGGTAAAAAAAGGTTGAAAATCACTGCACTGCTTATGTGTAACTGTGCGCCTCCAAACCTCTATTGTAGGAAGCTCTATTCTTTTCCAATTTAATGGTATCAATCTTTTAGCAGTATTGACCATTATTGTCAGGAGTGATAGTCGTAACTTACATTTTATCTTGGGGAAATTATTAAAAATTAGAACCCATACATCAAAAGGTATGGGTATATTCAATGCTTGTTCAATCTCTTTCTTAATTGCTTCCCAGTAATTCTTAGCTTTCGGACATTGCCACCAGATATGATGCGGGGTTCCACTACTTTGGCAACCCCTCCAACATGTTGCTGTGGTATTAGGGAATAACTGATGCAGACGTGGCAGGCGTATAGTACCATCCGCACAGCAGTTTGAGGTTCATTTCCAATATGGAAATCGAAGAGGAAGATTTGCTCATGTGTTTTAAATATGTCATACCATGTTTGTTCTGGAATTGGGCTGTCAATTTCTCTTTCCCATTTATTGACATAGGATGGTAGGGTTTTATAGTGGGACATTTGAAGCTGTTTATGTACTATTGAGAGTATGCCTTTATTTGGCAGTTGATTAATGCACACATTTTCAAAGGGGGACAGAGGACGAATGAGGTGTGGTTTAGACGGGTGTGTAGAGAGAATGTGTGCCAGTTGTGAATGTTAACCAGTTTTGTAGTCTAGGTCCGCAGCTGGCGGCAAGATCTGCTTGTGGTTTGACCCTTCCATCTATGAGTAAAGTATAGACTGGGAGAGAGTCCTTAATGGTTACCGCTGATGATTCATGTATTTTAATATTTAATCGGCAAGCTATATTTCCCACTATTGGAGTTAGAGGATAATGCACTGTGGAGATACGTGTATGTTGTTGTATAATTTTGTCCCATAATTTGTAGGTTTCTCGGGTTGGGGTTGAGATTGTGTCTGAGAGCAATCTCTGATTGGGGGGGAGCCAACAATTCCCACTTATGCTATTATTGTTGGTCAAATAGTTTTTCCAACTGGACCCATTCTTTATTCATGGCGTGTTTACACCAATCCACCACCCTGGACATAAGGTAGCTAATCTATAATGTTGTATGTTGGGTGATCCTATACCTGATAGAAATTTATTGTTCCAGCTTCTCAGTAATGAGTTTATATTTAGAATGAGGCTTTCATAATTTAGTGTTAAAACATCTTGTATGTTTGGGGTTATATAAACTCCTAAATATTTGACTGCTTTTCTCTGCGCTTTAAACTGAAACTGTTGCTGTAAGTTGGCTAAGGTTGTTGGTGATAAATTAATATGTAACAATTCAGATTTCGTAATGTTTATGCTAAAATTTAAGAATATCCCATATGTTTCTAGCGTGTTGATCAAAGCAGGGATTGTAGAGTCTAGGTTTGTAAGGGTAAAGAATATATCATTCGTGTAAAGTGTGATTTTATATTCTACTGAACCTATTTGTGCCCTGTAATGGTAGTAACATTCCTTATATATGAGGCTAAGATTTTCATTGACAGGACAAAAAGTAGCGGTGATAAGGGGCATCCTTGTCTGGTTCCATTATTAATTTGAAATGGGTGTGAGAAGGAATCATTTAGTTTAACTTTTGCTTGAGGCGCATTGTATAATGCGAATATCTTCATTATTAGTTCTTGGTCGAATCCAAATTTAAATAAGGTTTGTTTCAGAAAAGCCCAATCAAGCCTGTCAAAGGCTTTTTCCGCGTCCATAGATACGAACGCGGAGGGACTTGGTGGTTATGGGCATACTCCATGAGAGTCAGGATTTTAGTGGTGTTGTCTCTGGCTTCACGTGTAGGCGTGAAGCCTGCTTGGTTTATATGCATCAAAGATGGAAGGACTAAATAAATTTGGGTCGCAATTTTTTTTGCATATAATTGAATATCTACATTAAGTAGAGAAATCGGGCGAAAATTTGCTGGTGTATTTGGCTGCTTGACCCTCTAATTTTTTATCCATAGGGTCTTTGAAAGCACAACTGTCCTCAATGGGAATATTTTTTGCTTAGCCAGAGTAGATATAGCTCCCTCTACCTTAGGGACCGTTTGCCACGAGTCCCGAATGGTGTCTGATATGGGAAACATTTTCTTAAAATAAGGAGGGGGAGAAAACGGTATACCTGGTCTATCCCATTCCTTTATAATTTCCGAATTTTTTTTAGGAACCGGAAAAACATCAGTGTAAGTTAGGCACCTCTAGATATTTTTTCCATCTTACACAATTTCTCTGGTGGTATCACAATAGGGTCACAATCATCCAGAGTCCGCTAAAAACCTCCCGAAGCAAACAGGCGGAGATGTTCAAGCTTAAATTTAAAGGACATAGCGTCCAAATCTGTCTGAGGTAACACATTCCCTGAGTCTGAAATCTCTCCCTCAGACAGCAATTCCCTGACCCCCAACTCAGAACACTGTGAGGGTACATCGGAAATAGCTAATAAAGCATCAAAGGATTCAGTATTCACATTAATACCTGACCTACTGCGTTTACCCTGTAACACTGGTAATTTAGATAATACCTCTGTAAGGGTAGTTGACATAACTGCAGCCATCTCCTGCACAGTATAGGAATTAGACGCACTAGAAGTACTTGGCGTCGCTTGTATGGGCGTTAAAGGTTGCGACACTTCGGGAGAATTGGATGGCATATCCTGATTCTCTTCAGACTGAGAATCATCCTTAGGCACACTTTCTTGACCTAAAATATGGTCTTTACAATGTAAGGCCCTTTCAGTACAAGAGGTACACTATGTAAGGGGGGGTTCCACAATAGCTTCTAAACACATAGAGCAATGAGAGTCCTCAATGTCAAGCATGTTGAACAGACTAGTAATAACCACAGAAGTCGTTTAAAACACTTTATTTATTGCTTAAAATAAATTTAGAAAAACGTGTACTGCGCCTTTAAGTTATAAAAAGCGCACAATTTTTCCAAAACTGCTTTAAGAACGTTAATTTGCCTGAAAAATTACTGAAACCTCTTAATGGCTCCAAAAATTATTGCACCCCACTAGAAAGGGGAGAAATTAACTTCTAAATTTGACTTAAATCATAATAATGTCAATTTTAACCAAAATACCCCCTGCACCTCGCCACAGCTCTGCTGTGGCGCCTACCTGCCCCCAGGGTACTTTGAAATGACTCGCAACACTCCTTACCAGAGAATCACTGACCAGGAGCAACCGGAGTAACTGCTTGCTGCTTCTCAGCTAGGAGGAAGTGCGCATCTGAGCGCGCAAAAACAAGCCCCGCCCCTTATGGCCGAAGCCGGAGTAGGCCTAAAACAACCGCATGGTGAAGCGGTTTTGCAAAACAAAAACTAAGTGGAACGTAACCCCCAAACACATCAACAGCAAAGCCATACCAGTTATCTTAATAATAAAAGGAAAAAATCGATGAGCCGTTTTTTGCCTCTCCCATAGTGTCATATAATGCCCATTATAAAGTGTCAACAGCAAAGAAAATCTTAGGTCTCCAGTAACACCCCTCTGTATAATAGGTCTACTGCTTACCCCATTCCCTGACAGGGAAATAAATGCCAGCCAGTTCTGATATATTAAGTCTCCTCAGAAATAAAGGGTTGCACATACCTCAATGCTGCTTGTAGCATGACACCGTTCTCCACACTGAAGATTTCTCTTGCACTACCTTCAGAAGCTCTGTGGGAACCAAAATGGATCTTAGTTACATCTGCTAAGATCATCAACCTCAGGGCAGAAATCTTCTTCATTCAATATCTCCCTGAGGAAAATAGTACTCACCAGTACCATTTAAAATAAAAAACTTCTTGATTGAAGAATCTAAAACTAACACCTCACTTTACCTCTTCCTATTACTAACACAGGCAAAGAGAATGACTGGGGGTGGAGGGAAGGGAGGAGCTATATATACAGCTCTGCTGTGGTGCTCTTTGCCACTTCCTGTTAGCAGGAGGTTAATATCAAACAAGTAAGGATGAAATCTGTGGACTCGTCGTATCTTGATGAAGAAAACAAAACTCTGACAACCTTACTCACATTCCTCTTGCATCAAAAGCCACTTCCCCTTTCACTTGTGCACTTTGGAACTCTCGCCCTGTTTGCAACAAACTCACTTCTATACATGACCTCTTTATCGCCCACTCCCTCAACCTTCTGGCCCTAACAGAAACCTGGCTCTCTCCCCTAGACACAGCATCCACTGCTGGCTCTGTCACATTGGGTCTCCACTTCAGCCACACTCCTAGGTCTGGTAATAGACAAGGAGGTGGTGTTGGTATTTTACTTTCCTCTCGTTGAACCTTTCAACAAATACATCCCATCTCTTCCCTCACATTTTCCTCATTTGAAACCCACATGATTAGCTTATTCTCTCCTCTTTCTATACGTGTTGCAGTCATATACCGTCCTCCTGGCTCCTCAACTCAATTTCTAGATCACTTGGCTGCCTGGCTACCTTATTTCCTTTCCCTCAGACACCCCTTCCCTCATTCTTAGTGACTTCAACATCCCTCTTGACAATCCCACTGCCTCCTCTGCAAAACAACTTCTGCAACTCACTTCCTCTTTCGGTTTGTCACAATGGACTGATTCTACCACTCACAAAGATGGTCACTCCCTTGACCTGATCTTTAGCTATCAATGCACCCTCTCAAAACTTCACAAACTCCCCCTTTCCTCTTTCTGACCACCATCTCCTTACTTGCAACATATCATCCCTCCCTACAACTCTCCCTCCTTCTGCTCCTCACACCAAACTTCACAAAAGCATTATGTCATTAGATCAAAAACAGCTTTCAAATTCCCTCAAACCTCTCTTCTCATCCTTTTCCTCCTTTTCATGCCCTGACCAATCTATCTGCCACTATAATTCCACCCTTACATCCATCCTTGACAATCTAGCCCCTCTTACCATAGCTCGGAAATCAAACACTCATCCTCAGCCCTGGCATACTCCTCTGACACGATACCTACGCAGATGTTCCCGTACTGCTGAGCAGCACTGGAGAAAATCTAGGAGTTCAGCTGATTTTCAACATTACTCTGCCCTTAATTTCCACAAGCAACATTACTTCTCTACTCTTATCTCTAATCTTTCTTCAACCCAAAAGGTTTGTTCTCCACTTTCAATACTCTTCTCCGCCCTCCCCCACCTCCTAATACAACTTCAGCTCAAGACTTTGCCAACCACTTCAATAACAAAATCTTCTCCATCAGAAATGAAATCAGCTCTCAACATTATTCCATTCTCTCACCCCCTCAAATGCTCTCAATGGACCACAACCCACATAACCTTAAACTTAGCTCATTCTCCCCTGTTACTGAGGAAGAAGTTTCGACACTTATACCTGCGCTCACACCTCACTACCTGTCCCCTTGACCCTATCCCCTCACAGCTACTCCCCTCCCTCTCTGGCACCCTTACCCCTATACTCACACACACTTTCAACCTCTCCCTCAGCACCGGTATATTTCCTTCATCGCTGAAACATGCACTGGTCACACCTATCCTCAAAAAACCTTCCCTTAATCCTACCTTCCAATCCAACTACTGCCCTATTTCCCTCCTCCCTCTTGCATCAAAGCTTCTCGAAAAACTAGCTTATGCACGCCTATCCCATTTCCTTACAATAAACTCCCTCCTTGACCCATTGCAATCTGGATTCGTCCCCATCACTCCACAGAAACAGCAATTGTTAAGGTTACCAACAAAAATCAAAAGGCCACTTCTCTCTGCTTATCCTCCTTGATCTGTCCGCAGCCTTTGACACTGTTGACCACCCTCTCTTGCTCCAAACCCTCCAATCCTTCGGCATATGTGACACAGCCCTCTCGTGGCTCTCTTCCTACCTGTCAAACCGTACCTTTAGTGTAGCCTTCTCTGGGGCCTCCTCTGCCCCGTCACCACTTTCTATCGGAGTACCGCAAGGCTCTGTCCTCGGTCCCCTCCTCTTCTCAATCTACACGTCATCACTAGGTTCCCTAATAAAGTCCCACGGTTTACAATATCATGCGTGTGCCGATGACACCCAAATCTACTCCTCTGCACCAAACCTTTCTCCTTCCTTGCTAACCCGTGTCACTGTCTTTCTCACATCTCCAACTGGATGTCCTCTCACTACCTCAAGCTAAATCTCTCCAAAACTGAGCTCCTTATTTTCCCCCCTTCTTCTAAACACTCCACCCCCAATCTCTCTATAACTGTCGACAACTCCATCATTACCCCTACCCCGCTTGCCCGAGGTCTCGGGGTCACATTTGACTCAGATCTTTCTTTCACTCCTCACATTCAGTCATTGGCTAAAGCCTGCCGCTTCCACCTTAAAAACATTGCTAAAATTAGACACTTCCTTACACAAGACACAACTAAGATTTTAATCCACTCTCTCATTCTCTCTCGCCTCGATTACTGCAACTCTGTCCTCTCTGGTCTCCCCAGCTACTGCCTAGCTCCTTTACAATCCATAATGAATGCCTCTGCCAGACTCATCTTCCTTACACGTCACTCTTCATCTGCTACAACCTCTCCTGCCATCTCTCACTGGCTTCCTCTTGCCTCTAGGATCAAACACAAAATTCTCATTCTGACATACAAAGCCCTCAACTGCACTGCTCCCCCCTATATCTCAGACCTTGTCTCCAGATACTCTCCCTCCCGTCCCCTTCGCTCTGCTCACGACCTACTCTCCCTCCTCTCTTGTCACATCATCACACTCCCGTTTACAGGACTTCTCCAGACTGGCTCCCATCTTGTGGAACTCTCTGCCTCGCTCCACAAGACTCTCTTCTAGTTTTAAAAGCCTTCAAGTGCTCCCTAAAGACTCTACTGTTCAGGGATGCATACAACCTACGCTAACCTTTCTTTATACCAGTTCCTCTCTTCCATTGCTATCCCCTGAACCCCCCTTAGCATGTAAGCCTAAGAGTCCAGCTTGTTTGTTGATCACCTTCTCAAGAGCTAACTACAACAGTGCAACTCTTGGCAGGGCCCTCTACCCATTTGATCCCTATAGTTGTTTTGTTGTACTCCGCCTTTGTTAATAGCGCTGCGGAATCTGTTGGCGCTCTACAAATAACCGATAATAATAAATAATAAAAGTGCACCACACCTCACAAGGCCAAAGCCGTAAGTATTACCGAAATAAATCATCCAGGCACCCCTGATGAACATGAAAAAGAAGCCCCCTAAAAGGAAAGCACATACCATCAAGAATAAAGCAGGCCATAAGGAGCCTAAGCACACAGAGCTCCAGGCCCAGCTGCCAGTAGCACAACTAGCAAGACTATAAGAATTAGTCCACATTCCCTGGAGAAGAAGAGCTTCAGGCCAAACATAGAAATTTCCTAAAAGAGAGCCCGAGCCCCAGAATTGTCTAGACAAACAATACCTCAGAGAACACCATACCTCATCTGAAGCAAACAGACTGCACCAGGACAAGAAGAACGTGTCGAAGACTCCCACAAAAATCCCAACCCAAGGGGAAGGAGAACAACCTCGTACAGAAGCTCAACTCCAAAGAGCAATAGGCACGCCAGAACTGAAAAGATTCTAAGCCCAACAGGAGCACAATACCCACACTTATATAACCGAGGGGGAGCATCGGGAACAAAGTCAACCGAAATAGCGAGTCAATAAGGATAGGCCTCATAATCTCGTCAGAGTACAAACCCCAGAGAACAACATCCAGGGAAGAGACTGCATAGTATCCCAACCCCCGGAAACAACTCCTAGACATAGCTAGGATAAGAAAAATAGCCTATTATTCCAATAAGGAACCTTCTAACTCCAGAATAGGAGACCGCAAGGCCCTCCCCTATGGTGGCCCTCAACCGCTAAGGAGAAAAAAATACCAAGACCAGCGATCTCGATCCTAAGGAAGAGTCCCTAAAAAGGAACAAGTCCAATAGCCCTGGCAAGGAAAGACCGCCCAAGCGGCGGCAAAGAGGCCCAAAACCTCCAATCCTCAACCCACGCGTGGAAGGAAAGAAACACTCAAATCCAGAAGAATCGGAACCTACGGAGAGTGATGGACTGAAACTCCACCGAGTCCCAGATAACCAGCTTTGAAGGCCGATAAGGACTGAACCAGTCCCCCAATGCCCCACAAACCTGCAGGTCCTCTCAGAATGCTTAGTTGAAACTTGTAAAACAAGATATTAAACAAACACAAACAATAATGCAAGCACTCAGCGCCAAAAACCAGACCAGCCTGGCAGACAGGCACCACGAGTGAATTAGGCCTTAAGGCATAGGACTCGGAGCTGAGCCTCAGCCCTTACTTGCAAGGCTGAATTAGTCACCCCCAGGAGGGAGAATAAACGACAGAGGACTAAACCCATCCCCAGAACAACTTCTGCAGAAGTAACCAGAGCGATCATGATTGTGAGTATCGATTCCAGTAGGAAAAATCCCCGAAGGAATACTAAAACAAAACATGATGCTTGTTAAATCAAATAAGAGACACCTAACCGGATTGAAAAGAAAAGAAAGGCAACACGTAGGTTAACGCCCAATGATAAACAGTCACACCCACAGGACCAGCCCACACGGAACCCTGCCGGTCCAAGCTCAGATAAGAAAAGATACTCAAATCAGACTATAAGAAGATTACTTCATCCCTTTATAATTAATTCTGAAGCTATTCGGAGAAGGAGACTCAGAATCCCTATATCCATTAAGGATGGGATCCTCCAACAAACGCCAGAATGTGCCGAAGCAAAACATGTAGGTGTGCCAGTCTGTACCGAAAAGCACAGCACACCTCCACCGGGAGCCCTGGGACGAAAGGCAAAGAATGACTGGGGGATGAGGGGAGTGGGAGTGAGTATTTAAGCCTTTGGCTGGGGTGTCTTTGCCCCCTCCTGGTGGCCAGGTTCTATTTTCCCAAAAGTAATGAATGCAGCTGTGAACTCTTTCATTTATGAAGAAAAACACTTTTTTTTTATATATGTTTGATTATCCCTTTAACAAACAGTTTGAACAAAAAAAGTTATTACCTGGATCATCTAAAACAAATGCAAAAATGTCCTATTTCTTTGTCATCTTCCCCTACACAACCAACCTTTATATCCTTTTCATTCCTTTTTATTGCTCCTAATTTAAACACCTTCCTGCCAGTCAAATACACAGTGCAGTGTTTAACCCCTTTCCACCAGTAAGAAACACACACACAACACATATGCAACCCTCTATTTGCTACAAATATGCACAGCGTTTACCTTCTTTCAGATTGCAACACAAAACAGTGTAACAAACAAACAACAATAACAGAGCAGATACTTAATTGTAACCCTTTTTCTGCAAGTAACATATAGACAACAGTAATTTATCTGTGCTCAGAGCAGTATGAAAATTAACCCCCCCCCCACCCCCACCAACACATTGTTATCTATAAGACACATGAACTAACTGTCAAAAACTGTCAAAATGCACTGAGATAAGAGGCAGTTCAACAGCTTAGAAATTAGCTATGAGCCTACCTAGGTTTAGCGCTCCACAAAAAATACCAAGAGCGCAAAGCAAATTTGACAATAAATGTAAATTGGAAAGTTGTTTAAAATGTCCTGCCCTATTGGAATCATGAACGTTTAATTTGGACTAGACTGTCCCTTTGTCCCATTGTCATAAATCCCAAGTTAATTCATGCCTTAAATTGTCCCATTAAAGGGGCAGTCTACAACAGAATTGTTATTGTTTAAAAAGGATAGATAATCCCTTTATTACCCATTCCCTAGTTTTGCATAACCAACACTGTTATATTAATATAAGTTTTACCTCTGTGATTACCTTGTATCTAAGCTTCTGTTGATTGCCCTCTAATTGCAGTTACTTTGACAGACTTGCATTTTAGCCAATCAGTGGTGACTCCTAGGTAACTCCACGGGCGTTAGCACAATGTTATCTATATGGCACACATGAACGAACACCCCCTAGTTGTGAAAGAGTCGGCCTTCAACTGATAAGAAATTAGCATATGAGCCTACCTAGGTTTAGCTTTAAACTAAGAACACCAAGAGAAGAAAGCAAAATTGATCATAAAAGTAAATTGGAAAGTTTAAAACGACATGCCCTAAAAGAATCATGAAAGTTTATTTTTGACTATACTGCCCCTTTAATTTCAACTGACCTGGGAAACTGCTTGCAGATTTCTGCTTGTTATATTTTTAGTGGCTTTGAAGAAGAAAAAAACAAACAGAAGTTTGGTATAAAAGAAAAAAAAAACACACTTTAATTAAAATAATTTATAATGGAATAATAAACTTGCAAGATTTTTAGCACAGAAAGATCAAAAACTTTAGAATTAGAAAGAAGAAGCCAAGACACTTTTTTGGGTACAATATCTCACTTATTTTGTCTTATTACAGCTCATAATTGAATTTGGTGTGAAGACAGCACCTGTCTATACAGTTAAGAAAAGTAATACCCAATTACAGTTCCAAAAGCCTGCATGCAAATATCCCCAGGTTTATTAGCACAGGGTCTGTAATTTCCTCTATTTCATGCAACTTTCAAGTTAAAGCTCAAGAGTGAACTTTCTCTTGGGGCAAAGGCAGGTCACAATGTAGATCTCTGGCTTCGCCATCTTCCCAATTTCTCCTACACACACTATTTTTAGTTCATTGTTTTCTATTCTGGCAGCTGAGAAAGCGGCAGCTGTAATTTTACCTCATGCTTCAGATTTCTCCTTAAAAAGCGAATACAATGTGTTGTTTATAATAATAAAATCGTTCATTGGCACAGGAATGAAGGGAGGAAAAAGAAAAAAGAAAAAAAAAAAAGGGAAAGAAAAGAAAAAGAAAACACGAGTCTAAGTAACTGGAAAATTAAAAGCAAGCAAATTCTGCAAGCCAAGTTTTAGTGTACTCAATGGGAAACAGCATAGAAAAAAAGTGTTACTGATGGCTGTGCATATGAAAATTAAAGGGCCACAACAGCAAAAAATGACATGCTTTAATGTGTTAGACCATATAATTTTAAGACTAGGAACCATGCACTACTATGTGTAAATAGACTAATATACAACTAGCACAGTTGATTAGATCAGTGGTGGTTTCCACTTGGGGCCAGCAGTGCTCTGTGTGTTCCCGAACAGTACTTCTACTTTGTGTTTATCCTCTTTGGGGGGGGTTAAACATACAGTAATGCATGGTCCGTAGTCTTAAAATAATAGCTTTAACGGCAAACAGGTTAAACACATAGTTAAAGTACACCCCAGGAGCCATAGAGTACTGCTAGTCTCGGGCAAAAACATAATTTATGTAAGAACTACACCTGATAAATTAATTTCTTTCATAGTGGCAAGAGTCCATGAGCTAGTGACGTATGGGATATATATTTCTACCAGGGGAGGGGCAAAGTTTTCCAAACTTCAAATGCCTATAAATACACCTCCCACAACACATACTTCAGTTTAAACGTAAAGCCAAGTAGTGAGGTGTAAAAGAAGGAGTAAAAAGCATACAAAGAGAGGGACTGGGAAAAAAACAGAATTTATGCTTACCTGATAAATTGCTTTCTCCAACGGTGTGTCCGGTCCACGGCGTCATCCTTACTTGTGGGATATTCTCTTCCCCAACAGGAAATGGCAAAGAGTCCCAGCAAAGCTGGTCACATGATCCCTCCTAGGCTCCGCCCACCCCAGTCATTCGACCGACGGACAGGAGGAAATATATATATAGGAGAAACCATATGATACCGTGGTGACTGTAGTTAGAGAAAATAATTCATCAGACCTGATTAAAAAACCAGGGCGGACCGTGGACCGGACACACCGTTGGAGAAAGCAATTTATCAGGTAAGCATAAATTCTGTTTTCTCCAACATTGGTGTGTCCGGTCCACGGCGTCATCCTTACTTGTGGGAACCAATACCAAAGCTTTAGGACACGGATGAAGGGAGGGAGCAAATAAGGTCACCTAAATGGAAGGCACCACGGCTTGCAAAACCTTTCTCCCAAAAATAGCCTCCGAAGAAGCAAAAGTATCAAATTTGTAAAATTTGGCAAAAGTGTGCAGTGAAGACCAAGTCGCTGCCTTACATATCTGGTCAACAGAAGCCTCGTTCTTGAAGGCCCATGTGGAAGCCACAGCCCTAGTGGAGTGAGCTGTGATTCTTTCAGGAGGCTGCCGTCCGGCAGTCTCATAAGCCAATCGGATAATGCTTTTAAGCCAAAAGGAAAGAGAGGTAGAAGTCGCTTTTTGACCTCTCCTTTTACCAGAATAAACAACAAAACAAGGAAAGATGTTTGTCTGAAATCTTTAGTAGCCTCTAAATAGAATTTTAGAGCACGGACTACGTCCAAATTGTGTAACAAACGTTCCTTCTTTGAAACTGGATTCGGACACAAAGAAGGTACAACTATCTCCTGGTTAATATTTTTGTTGGAAACAACTTTCGAAGAAAACCAGGCTTAGTACGCAAAACCACCTTATCTGCATGGAACACCAGATAGGGCGGAGAACACTGCAGAGCAGATAACTCTGAAACTCTTCTAGCAGAAGAAATTGCAACCAAAAACAAAACTTTCCAAGATAATAACTTAATATCTACGGAATGTAAGGGTTCAAACGGAACCCCTTGAAGAACTGAAAGAACTAGATTTAGACTCCAGGGAGGAGTCAAAGGTCTGTAAACAGGCTTGATCCTAACCAGAGCCTGAACAAATGCTTGAACATCTGGCACAGCTGCCAGTCTTTTGTGAAGTAAAACAGATAAAGCAGAGATCTGTCCCTTCAGAGAACTTGCAGATAATCCTTTCTCCAAACCTTCTTGTAGAAAGGATAGAATCTTAGGAATTTTTATCTTGTTCCATGGGAATCCTTTAGATTCACACCAACAGATATATTTTTTCCATATTTTATGGTAAATTTTTTCTAGTTACAGGCTTTCTAGCCTGAATCAGAGTATCTATTACAGAATCTGAAAACCCACGCTTTGATAAAATCAAGCGTTCAATCTCCAAGCCGTCAGTTGGAGGGAAACCAGATTCGGATGTTCGAATGGACCTGAACAAGAAGGTCCTGTCTCAAAGGTAGCTTCCATGGTGAAGCCGATGACATATTGACCAGTGTCTGCATACCAAGTCCTGCGTGGCCACGCAGGAGCTATCAAGATCACCGAGGCCCTCTCCTGATTGATCCTGGCTACCAGCCTGGGGATGAGAGGAAACGGTGGGAATACATAAGCTAGGTTGAAGGTCCAAGGTGCTACTAGTGCATCTACTAGGGTCGCCTTGGGATCCCTGGATCTGGACCCGTAGCAAGGAACCTTGAAGTTCTGACGAGACGCCATCAGATCGATGTCTGGAATGCCCCATAATTGAGTTATTTTGGGCAAAGATTTTCGGATGGAGTTCCCACTCCCCGGATGGAATGTCTGACGACTCAGAAAATCCGCTTCCCAATTTTCCACTCCTGGGATGTGGATCGCAGACAAGTGGCAGGAGTGATCCTCCGCCCCATTGAATTATCTTGGTCACTTCTTTCATCGCCAGGGAACTCCTTGTTCCCCCCTGATGATTGATATATGCAACGGTCGTCATGTTGTCTGACTGAAACCTTATGAATTTGGCCTTTGCTAGTTGAGGCCAAGCTCTGAGAGCATTGAATATCGCTCTCAGTTCCAGAATGTTTATCGGGAGAAGAGACTCTTCCCCGAGACCATAGACCCTGAGCTTTCAGGGATTCCCAGACCGCGCCCCAGCCCACTAGGCTGGCGTCGGTCCGTGACAATGACCCACTCTGGTCTGCGGAAGCTCATTCCCTGTGACAGATTGTCCAGGGTCAGCCACCAACGGAGTGAATCTCTGGTCTTTTGATCTACTTGAATCGTCGGAGACAAGTCTGTATAATCCCCATTCCACTGTCTGAGCATGCACAGTTGTAATGGTCTTAGATGAATTCGTGCAAAGGAACTATGTCCATTGTTGCAACCATCAATCCTATTACTTCCATGCACTGCGCTATGGAAGGACGAGGAACAGAATGAAGTACTTGACAAGAGCTTAGAAGTTTTGATTTTCTGACCTCTGTCAGAAAAATCCTCATTTCTAAGGAATCTATTATTGTTCCCAAGAAGGGAACTCTTGTTGACGGGGACAGAGAACTTTTTTCTTTGTTCACCTTCCATCCGTGAGATCTGAGAAAGGCTAGGACGATGTCCGTATGAGCCTTTACTTTTGACAGGGACGACGCTTGAATCAGGATGTCGTCCAAGTAAGGTACTACTGCAATGCCCCTTGGTCTTAGAACCGCTAGAAGGGACCCTAGTACCTTTGTGAAAATCCTTGGAGCAGTGGCTAATCCAAATGGAAGTGCCACAAACTGGTAATGCTTGTCCAGAAAAGCGAACCTTAGGAACTGATGATGTTCCTTGTGGATAGGAATATGTAGGTACGCATCCTTTAAATCCACGGTAGTCATAAAATTGATTGTCCTGGATAGTAGGTAGGAACGTTCGAATAGTTTCCATTTTTGAACGATGGTACCCTGAGAAATTTGTTTAGGATCTTTAGATCCAAAATTGGTCTGAATGTTCCCTCTTTTTTGGGAACTATGAACAGATTGGAATAAAATCCCATTCCTTGTTCTCTTATTGGAACTGGATGTATCACTCCCATCTTTAACAGGTCTTCTACACAATGTAAGAATGCCTGTCTCTTTATTTGGTTTGAAGATAATTGAGACCTGTGGAACCTTCCCCTTGGGGGTAGTTCCTTGAATTCCAGGAGATAACCTTGAGAAACTATTTCTAGCGCCCAAGGATCCTGAACATCTCTTGCCCAATGCCTGAGCAAAGAGAGAAAGTCTGCCCCCCACTAGATCCGGTCCCGGATCGGGGGCTATCCCTTCATGCTGTTTGGTAGCAGTGGTAGGCTTCTTGGCCTGCTTACCCTTGTTCCAGCCTTGCATTGGTTTCCAGGCTGGTTTGGGTTGTGAAGTATTAACCCTCTTGCTTAGAGGATACAGAATTAGAGACTGGTCCGTTCTGCGAAAGGGACGAAAATTAGGCTTATTATTAGCCTTAAAAGACCTATCCTGTGGCGAGGGCGTGGCCCTTTCCCCCAGTGATGTCTGAAATAATCTCTTTCAAATCAGGTCCAAATAATGTTTTACCTTTGAAAGGAATGTTAAGCAATTTTGTCTTGGAAGACACATCCGCTGACCAAGACTTTAGTCAAAGCACTCTGCGCGCCACGACAGCAAACCCTGAATTTTTCGCCGCTAATCTAGCTAATTGCAAAGCGGCATCTAAAACAAAAGAGTTAGCCAATTTAAGTGCTTGAACTCTGTCCATAACCTCCTCATACGAAGATTCTTTACTGAGCGATTTTTCTAGTTCCTCGAACCAGAAACACGCTGCCGTAGTGACAGGAACAATGCATGAAAATTGGTTGTAGAAGGTAACCTTGCTGTACAAAAATCTTTTTAAGCAAACCCTCTAATTTCTTATCCATAGGATCTTTGAAAGCACAACTATCTTCGATAGGAATAGTAATGCGTTTGTTTAGAGTAGAAACCGCCCCCTCGACCTTGGGGACTGTCTGCCATAAGTCCTTTCTGGGGTCGACTATAGGAAATAATTTCTTAAATATAGGGGGGGGAACAAAAGGTATGCCGGGCCTTTGCCACTCTTTATTTACTATGTCCGCCACCCGCTTGGGTATAGGAAAAGCGTCGGGGGGCACCGGAACCTCTAGGAACTTGTCCATCTTACATAATTTCTCTGGAATGACCAAATTGTTACAATCATCCAGAGTAGATAACACCTCCTTAAGCAGTGCGCGAGATGTTCTAATTTAAATTTAAATGTCACAACATCAGGTTCAGCTTGATGAGAAATTTTTCCTGAATCTGAAATTTCTCCATCAGACAAAACCTCCCTCATGGCCCCTTGAGATTGGTGTGAGGGTATGTCAGAACAGTTATCATCAGCGTCCTCTTGCTCTTCAGTGTTTAAAACAGAGCAATCGCGCTTTCTCTGATAAGTAGGCATTTTGGATAAAAGATTTGCTATGGAGTTATCCATTACAGCCGTTAATTGTTGCATGGTAATAAGTATTGGCGCACTAGATGTACTAGGGGCCTCCTGTGTGGGCAAAACTGGTGTAGACACAGTAGGGGATGATGTAGTATCATGTTTACTCCCCTCATTTTAAGGAATCATCTCGGGCAATATCATTATCTGTTGCAATACTGTCCTTACTTTGTTTGGACACTATGGCACAATTATCACATAAATTTAAATGGGGAGACACATTGGCTTTCATACATATAGAACATAGCTTATCTGATGGTACAGACATGTTAAACAGGCTTAAACTTGTCAACAAAGCACAAAAAACGTTTTAAAATAAAACCGTTACTGTCACTTTAAATTTCAAACTGAAAACACTTTATTACTGAATATGTGAAAAAGTATGAAGGAATTGTTCAAAATTCACCAAAATTTCACCACAGTGTCTTAAAGCATAAAAGTATTGCACACCAAATTTCAGAGCTTTAACCCTTAAATTAACGGAACCGGAGCCGTTTTTACATTTAACCCCTATACAGTCCCAGAATGAGGCTCTGTCTATAACTAGAAAGGCCCCCATCTGAAAAAGGTGTCCAAACACAGTGCCTGCCGTTTTTCTAAACGTTCCCCAAGATTATAATACCAATAATTAGTTAGAATCTGCATAATATGCCTAGTAAAGCAATTGTTTTAGCCCAGAAAAATGTCTACCAGTTTTTAAGCCCTTTTTGAAGCCCTTTATTCTTTTATGTTTAACTAAGAAATGGCTTACTGGTCCCCATGAGGGGAAATGACAGCCTTCCAGCATTACATGGTCTTGTTAGAAATATGGCTAGTCATACCTTAAGCAGAAAAGACTGCTAACTGTTTCCCCCAACTGAAGTTACTTCATCTCAACAGTCCTGTGTGGAAACAGCAATTGATTTCAGTTACTGTCTGCTAAAATCATCTTCCTCTTACAAACAGAAATCTTCATCCTTTTCTGTTTCAGAGTAAATAGTACATACAAGCACTATTTTAAAATAACAAACACTTGATAGAAGAATTAAAACTACATTTAAACACCAAAAAACTCTTAACCATCTCCGTGGAGATGTTGCCTGTGCAACGGCAAAGAGAATGACTGGGGTGGGCGGAGCCTAGGAGGGATCATGTGACCAGCTTTGCTGGGACTCTTTGCCATTTCCTGTTGGGGAAGAGAATATCCCACAAGTAAGGATGACGCCGTGGACCGGACACACCAATGTTGGAGAAATAATGTGCTTTATACAAAAAATCATAACCACAAAAAATAGGGTAGGTCTCATGGACTCTTGCTACTATGAAAGAAATTAATTTATCAGGTAAGTTCTTACATAAATTATGTTTTCTTTCATGTAAGTGGCAAGAGTCCATGAGCTAGTGACATATGGGATATAACACCCAAGATGTGGAATCGACAAGTCACTATAGAGGGAGGGATAAAATAACAACAGCTAAAACCGCTGAGAAATTAAATCCAAAAAAATAATTACGTTTCAAAAAAACTCTATTCACAGGCATTATAAACAAACTGAGACAACTGCCTGAATAACCTTTCTACCAAATGCTGCTTCTGAAGAAGCAAACGCATCAAAATGGTAAAATTTAGTAAAAATATGCAAAGACCACCAATTGGCAATAGCACACCAATGTACTGGTAGTGATGTGCTGATATATCAGGGTGTATCATCTCACCCTCTCCAGGTGTTTCTCAGCCAGTTGAATCACAAGAAAGATCCAAGGATATAAAGCTCAACTCTGTGTAGCATTCAAATGGGAAAAACAAAGGTACTAGAACTGTGCTTAAGTTTAAAAAAATGTTTATTCAAAAATACCACATTAAAAACAAAAGCATTGTGTTAAAATAGGGGTGTCCAAGTATTACCCCCTATCTACAACGCATTTCTCGGCAATTGCCGTTTCATCAGGTCGGCATACCAAAATCTACGAGGCCAAGCTGGTGCTAGAAGAAACACATAAGATTGTTCCATTATGATCTTGGAGATCACCCTTGGAAGAAGAACCAGAGGCGGAAAAATGTAAACAGGTTGGTAAAACCAAGGAACTGCTAGAGCATCCACCATCTCCGCCTGAGGATCCTTGGACCTGGAAAGGTATCTAGTTCAGACGCGAGGCCATCAGATCTATTTCTGGAGGACCACACAATTGTACCAATTGAAAACACACATCTGTATGGAGAGACCACTCTCCCGGAGGTAAAGTCTGACAACTGAGATAATCTGCTTCCCAAATGTCTAGCCCTGGGATATGAATTGCAGACATTTGACAAGAGTTGGATTACGCCCAAGAAAGTATCAGAGATACTTCTTACATTGCTGAAGGACTGCGATTCCCCCCTTGATGATTGACATTTGCCACTGTAGTGACAATGTCCATTTGAAAACAAATGTAAAGTTCTCTCTTCAATAGAGGCCAAGCCTGAAGAGCTCTGAAAATAGCACAGAATTCTAAAATATTGATTGGTAACCTCGCCTCCTGAGGTTTCCAAACTCCTTGTGCTGTCAGAGACCCCCAGACAGCTCCCCAACCCGAAAGACTTGCATCTGTTGTAATCACAGTCCAGGAAGGACAAAAAACATAATTTATGTAAGAACTTACCTGATAAATTCATTTCTTTCATATTAGCAAGAGTCCATGAGCTAGTGACGTATGGGATATACATTCCTACCAGGAGGGGCAAAGTTTCCCAAACCTCAAAATGCCTATAAATACACCCCTCACCACACCCACAATTCAGTTTAACGAATAGCCAAGAAGTGGGGTGATAAAAAAGTGCGAAAGCATATAAAATAAGGAATTGGAATAATTGTGCTTTATACAAAATCATAACCACCACAAAAAAAAGGGCGGGCCTCATGGACTCTTGCTAATATGAAAGAAATGAATTTATCAGGTAAGTTCTTACATAAATTATGTTTTCTTTCATGTAATTAGCAAGAGTCCATGAGCTAGTGACGTATGGGATAATGACTACCCAAGATGTGGATCTTTCCACACAAGAGTCACTAGAGAGGGAGGGATAAAATAAAGACAGCCAATTCCTGCTGAAAATAATCCACACCCAAAATAAAGTTTAACGAAAAACATAAGCAGAAGATTCAAACTGAAACCGCTGCCTGAAGTACTTTTCTACCAAAAACTGCTTCAGAAGAAGAAAATACATCAAAATGGTAGAATTTAGTAAAAGTATGCAAAGAGGACCAAGTTGCTGCTTTGCAGATCTGGTCAACCGAAGCTTCATTCCTAAACGCCCAGGAAGTAGAAACTGACCTAGTAGAATGAGCTGTAATTCTCTGAGGCGGAGTTTTACCCGACTCAACATAGGCAAGATGAATTAAAGATTTCAACCAAGATGCCAAAGAAATGGCAGAAGCTTTCTGGCCTTTTCTAGAACCGGAAAAGATAACAAATAGACTAGAAGTCTTACGAAAAGATTTCGTAGCTTCAACATAATATTTCAAAGCTCTAACAACATCCAAAGAATGCAACGATTTCTCCTTAGAATTCTTAGGATTAGGACATAATGAAGGAACCACAATTTCTCTACTAATGTTGTTGGAATTCACAACTTTAGGTAAAAATTCAAAAGAAGTTCGCAACACCGCCTTATCCTGATGAAAAATCAGAAAAGGAGACTCACAAGAAAGAGCAGATAATTCAGAAACTCTTCTGGCAGAAGAGATGGTCAAAAGGAACAAAACTTTCCAAGAAAGTAATTTAAATGTCCAATGAATGCATAGGTTCAAACGGAGGAGCTTGAAGAGCTCCCAGAACCAAATTCAAACTCCAAGGAGGAGAAATTGACTTAATGACAGGTTTTATACGAACCAAAAGCTTGTACAAAACAATGAATATCAGGAAGAATAGCAATCTTTCTGTGAAAAAGAACAGAAAGAGCAGAGATTTGTCCTTTCAAAGAACTTGCAGACAAACCCTTATCTAAACCATCCTGAAGAAACTGTAAAATTCTCGGTATTCTAAAAGAATGCCAGGAAAAATGATGAGAAAGACACCAAGAAATATAAGTCTTCCAGACTCTATAATATATCTCTCGAGATACAGATTTACGAGCTTGTAACATAGTATTAATCACAGAGTCAGAGAAACCTCTTTGACCAAGAATCAAGCGTTCAATCTCCATACCTTTAAATTTAAGGATTTCAGATCCTGATGGAAAAAAGGACCTTGTGACAGAAGGTCTGGTCTTAACGGAAGAGTCCACGGTTGGCAAGAGGCCATCCGGACAAGATCCGCATACCAAAACCTGTGAGGCCATGCCGGAGCTACCAGCAGAACAAACGAGCATTCCTTCAGAATCTTGGAGATTACTCTTGGAAGAAGAACTAGAGGCGGAAAGATATAGGCAGGATGATACTTCCAAGGAAGTGATAATGCATCCACTGCCTCCGCCTGAGGATCCCGGGATCTGGACAGATACCTGGGAAGTTTCTTGTTTAGATGGGACGCCATCAGATCTATTTCTGGAAGTTCCCACATTTGAACAATCTGAAGAAATACCTCTGGGTGAAGAGACCATTCGCCCGGATGCAACGTTTGGCGACTGAGATAATCCGCTTCCCAATTGTCTACACCTGGGATATGAACCGCAGAGATTAGACAGGAGCTGGATTCCGCCCAAACCAAAATTCGAGATACTTCTTTCATAGCCAGAGGACTGTGAGTCCCTCCTTGATGATTGATGTATGCCACAGTTGTGACATTGTCTGTCTGAAAACAAATGAACGATTCTCTCTTCAGAAGAGGCCAAAACTGAAGAGCTCTGAAAATTGCAAGGAGTTCCAAAATATTGATCGGTAATCTCACCTCCTGAGATTCCCAAACTCCTTGTGCCGTCAGAGATCCCCACACAGCTCCCCAACCTGTGAGACTTGCATCTGTTGAAATTACAGTCCAAGTCGGAAGCACAAAAGAAGCCCCCTGAATTAAACGATGGTGATCTGTACACCATGTTAGAGAGTGTCGAACAATCGGTTTTAAAGATATTAATTGAGATATCTTCGTGTAATCCTTGCACCATTGCTTCAGCATACAGAGCTGAAGAGGTCGCATGTGAAAACGAGCAAAGGGGATCGCGTCCGATGCAGCAGTCATAAGACCTAGAATTTCCATGCATAAGGCTACCGAAGGGAATGATTGTGACTGAAGGTTTCGACAAGCTGCAATCAACTTTAGACGTCTCTTGTCTGTTAAAGACAGAGTCATGGACACTGAATCCATCTGGAAACCCAGAAAAGTTACCCTTGTCTGAGGAATCAAAGAACTTTTTGGTAAATTGATCCTCCAACCATGATCTTGAAGAAACAACACAAGTCGATTCGTATGAGATTCTGGTAAATGTAAAGACTGAGCAAGTACCAATATATCGTCCAAATAAGGAAATACCACAATACCCTGTTCTCTGATTACAGACAACAGGGCACCGAGAACCTTTGTAAAAATTCTTGGAGCTGTAGCTAGGCCAAACGGCAGAGCCACAAATTGGTAATGCTTGTCCAGAAACGAGAATCTCAGGAACTGATAATGATCTGGATGAATCGGAATATGCAGATATGCATCCTGTAAATCTATTGTGGACATATAATTCCCTTGCTGAACAAAAGGTAAGATAGTCCTTACAGTTACCATCTTGAACGTTGGTATCCTTACATAACGATTCAATATTTTTAGATCCAGAACTGGTCTGAAAGAATTCTCCTTCTTTGGTACAATGAAGAGATTTGAATAAAACCCCATCCCCTGTTCCGGAACTGGAACTGGCATAATTACTCCAGTCAACTCTAGATCTGAAACACATTTCAGAAATGCTTGAGCTTTTACTGGATTTACTGGGACACGGGAAAGAAAAAATCTCATTGCAGGAGGTCTCAACTTGAAACCAATTCTGTACCCTTCTGAAACAATGCTCTGAATCCAAAGATTGTGAACAGAATTGATCCAAATTTCCTTGAAAAAACGTAACCTGCCCCCTACCAGCTGAGCTGGAATGAGGGCCGCACCTTCATGTGGACTTAGAAGCAGGCTTTGCCTTTCTAGCTGGCTTGGATTTATTCCAGACTGGAGATGGTCTCCAAACTGAAACCGCTCCTGAGGATGAAGGATCAGGCTTTTGTTCTTTGTTGAAACGAAAGGAACGAAAACGATTATTAGACCTGTTTTTACCTTTAGATTTTTTATCCTGTGGTAAAAAAGTTCCTTTCCCACCAGTAACAGTTGAAATAATGGAATCCAACTGAGAACCAAATAATTTGTTACCCTGGAAAGAAATGGAAAGTAAAGTTGATTTAGAAGCCATATCAGCATTCCAAGTTTTAAGCCATAAAGCTCTTCTAGCTAAAATAGCTAGAGACATAAACCTGACATCAACTCTGATAATATCAAAAATGGCATCACAGATAAAATTATTAGCATGCTGAAGGAGAATAATAATATCATGAGAATCACGATGTGTTACTTGTTGCGCTAAAGTTTCCAACCAAAAAGTTGAAGCTGCAGCAACATCAGCCAAAGATATAGCAGGTCTAAGAAGATTACCTGAACACAGACAAGCTTTTCTTAGAAAGGATTCAATTTTCCTATCTAGAGGATCCTTAAACGAAGTACCATCTGACGTAGGAATAGTAGTACGTTTAGCAAGGGTAGAAATAGCCCCATCAACTTTAGGGATCTTGTCCCAAAATTCTAATCTGTCAGACGGCACAGGATATAATTGCTTAAAACGTTTAGAAGGAGTAAATGAATTACCCAAATTATCCCATTCTTTGGAAATTACTGCAGAAATAGCATTAGGAACAGGAAAAACTTCTGGAATAACCACAGGAGCTTTAAATACCTTATCTAAACGTTTAGAATTAGTATCAAGAGGACCAGAATCCTCTATTTCTAAAGCAATTAGTACTTCTTTAAGTAAAGAACGAATAAATTCCATTTTAAATAAATATGAAGATTTATCAGCATCAACCTCTGAGACAGAATCCTCTGAACCAGAGGAATCATCAGAATCAGAATGATGATGTTCATTTAAAAATTCATCTGTAGGGAGAGAAGTTTTAAAAGATTTTTTACGTTTACTAGAAGGAGAAATAACAGACATAGCCTTCTTTATGGATTCAGAAACAAAATCTCTTATATTATCAGGAACATTCTGCACCTTAGATGTTGAAGGAACTGCAACAGGCAATGGTACTTTACTAAAGGAAATATTATCTGCTTTAACAAGTTTGTCATGACAATCAATACAAACAACAGCTGGAGGAATAGCTACCAAAAGTTTACAGCAGATACACTTAGCTTTGGTAGATTCAGCACTTGACAGCGATTTTCCTGTAGTATCTTCTGACTCAGATGCAACGTGAGACATCTTGCAATATGTAAGAGAAAAAACAACATATATATAAAGCAAAATTGATCAAATTCCTTAAATGACAGTTTCAGGAATGGGAAAAAATGCCAAAGAACAAGCTTCTAGCAACCAGAAGCAATAAAAAATGAGACTTAAATAATGTGGAGACAAAAGCGACGCCCATATTTTTTCGCGCCAAATAAGACGCCCACATTATTTGGCGCCTAAATGCTTTTTGGCGCCAAAAATGACGCCACATCCGGAACGCCGACATTTTTGGCGCAAAATAACGTCAAAAAATGACGCAACTTCCGGCGACACGTATGACGCCGGAAACGGAAATAGAATTTTTGCGACAAAAAAGTCCGCGCCAAGAATGACGCAATAAAATGAAGCATTTTCAGCCCCCGCGAGCCTAACAGCCCACAGGGAAAAAGTCAAATTTTAAGGTAAGAAAAATGTTAAATTAAAATGCATTATCCCAAATATGAAACTGACTGTCTGAAAATAAGGAAAGTTGAACATTCTGAGTCAAGGCAAATAAATGTTTGAATACATATATTTAGAACTTTATAAACAAAGTGCCCAACCATAGCTTGGAGTGTCACAGAAAATAAGACTTACTTACCCCAGGACACTCATCTACATATAGCAGATAGCCAAACCAGTACTGAAACGAGAATCAGCAGAGGTAATGGTATATATAAGAGTATATCGTCGATCTGAAAAGGGAGGTAAGAGATGAATCTCTACGACCGATAACAGAGAACCTATGAAATAGACCCCGTAGAAGGAGATCACTGCATTCAAATAGGCAATACTCTCCTCACATCCCTCTGACATTCACTGCACGCTGAGAGGAAAACCGGGCTCCAACTTGCTGCGGAGCGCATATCAACGTAGAATCTAGCACAAACTTACTTCACCACCTCCATCGGAGGCAAAGTTTGTAAAACTGAATTGTGGGTGTGGTGAGGGGTGTATTTATAGGCATTTTGAGGTTTGGGAAACTTTGCCCCTCCTGGTAGGAATGTATATCCCATACGTCACTAGCTCATGGACTCTTGCTAATTACATGAAAGAAAGAGGAGGCCCCTTGAACAATAAGGTGATGGTTTAACCACCAAGTCAGAGAGTGTTGAATGTTTGGATTTAAGTATATCAACTGATATCTGAGTAAAATCCCTGCACCATTGGTGCAACATGCAAAGCTGCAGAGGTCTCATATGAAACAAGCAAAGGGGATTGCTTCCATGCACATAGCCACTGAAGGAAAATGCCCAAATGTCTTGAAATAATTTCAATCTGCCCCCCACCCAGGGCCGGCGCTCCCACTAGGCAATCTAGGCAGCCGCCTAGGGCGCACAGCCTCCTAGGGCGCAGGCTGCAGCCAACCCCGACCCTGTGTCAGGGGCGGACGTGCGTCTGTGCGGGTATACCGTGTGGCCATCTCAGCGGCCTTAGCCTCATCAACTGGAGGACTTGGAAGTTGGAAAAGGAAGGAGCTGCTAAGTCAGTAAGTGCTTAGCTCCACCCACCTACACGCGGCACGCCGTGCGCACAGAATTTTAAGTGTGCATTAGAGGCGGGAGCTGCAGGCTGACGATGAGCATAGGACAGGAGCAGGTCCGAATCCAAGCGGACTGGCGACATCTCAGGAAAGTAAAACTGTGAAAAACACAAGTTACAACATGCACCATGGTGCAAAAAAGAGAAAAAAATGGCACAAGGCTATTGGGGAAGGGCGAGATGAGACCTGATATATCTACCATGAGCGGAGGGATTCAGCCACTTCTTAATGGAAATGATGTTGGTTTTTTTATTCACTTTTAGCTTAATAGGTGCAGTGTGACTTTATTTAAATAATTATTTAAAATGTAAGTAAACTGAACAGTTATAAACAATTAATTAAGCATAACACTGTATATATACCATTCTGGAATTTGTGCATTGCTGTGTGCTTTATTTCTAAAAATATTGTGAATCACCGGAACGGTGTAGACTAACATATGGTAGAAGCTAGCAGTAACATTCATTAGAGGGACAACTTCCTGGGTTATTAGGTGATAAGGCTTTGTAATCTATTCCCTATCATCTTATATATTCTGTATATACAGGTTTGGCTGACAAGTAAATACAATTATAAACTGTACTATCGATATATATATAGACTTTTTTTTATCAAATACCAGGCTCAAGAACTTAAAATCAGAACCAGAAAATGTGATCCAGTTTTGTGTGTTGGTTGTGAGAGACATACCATTTATGACCAGCACTCCCTGGACTCCTGCAGTCTGGATAATATGAGACAGCATTATAGAGCCACTTAGGTAGCTGGGAATATGAAAATTGGACTAGACTCAAATTGTAGCGATGCACATCCTCAGTGCAGAAATGAATCTCTGAGAGGATCTCTCCATTATTACAACATATGTTTCCCCTGACTTTCCTTCTGACTCCTTCTCCTATGCATGCTGCAGGGCAGGAGATCATGAGGGAGAGGACGATCTCCAGTTTAAATTTACAACTTTACTGCATGGCACTTGATGGAGCAACTATGTTATCATAGAGGTCAGTCTGACTGTGAGTTAGTTGCTAGAAGTTCTTATGCTCTAACAAAATACTAAATATACTGTATGTACTGTGGCACAAAGAAGGGTTAACTCAGATTATTAATACACTTCCACTTTTATGGACATTGAAATGAGCTGAACTGGATCTTAAGTTTAGAATAAGAAAATCCCAAAAGTATTTAAAAAAAAAAAAAAAAAATATTACCATGCATGTCCCTGCATATATATGTCTATGTCTGCCTATATCTGTGTGTGCATGTGTTGGTGCCTATTCTGTGTGTGTGTGTTATGTTTTGTTGCTTTTATTGTTTTGTGTTTTTTTTGGCGTGTGGGGGGGGGGGGCGCAAGTAACTGGTCTTGCCTAGGGCACAAAATAGTCTAGCACCGGCCCTGCCCCCACCAGTTGAACTTGTTTGAGGGCCGCACCTTCATGCAGTGTTAGGGGCTGCATTTGGTTTCTTATAAGGCTTGGATTTATTCCAATTCATAGATGGTCTCCAATTGGACCCAGAGGCTTTAGGGGAAGGAGTGTTTTTTTGTTCTTTAATCTGACAAAAGGAACGAAAATGATTGGGAGCTTTGAATTTACCCTTAGATTTCTTATCTTGTGGCAGAAAAACTCCCTTACCCCCAGTGATAGTGGAGATAATAGAATCCAATTGAGAACCAAATACATTATTACCCTGAAACGATAGCGATAGTAATCTAGATTTAGACACCATATCAGCATTCCATGATTTAAGTAAAAGTTCTTCTAGATTGAATAGCTAACGACATAGATTTGATTTCAATGTTAATAATAACAAATATAGCATCACAAATGAAATGATTAGCATATTGAAGTAAAAGAACAATGCTAGACAATTCAGGATCTGATAACTGCTGTGCTAGACTGTCCAACCAAAAAGTTGAAGCAGCAGCAACATCAGCTATAGAAATAGCAGGTCTAAGAATATAGCCATTATGTAAATATGCCTTCCTAAGATAAGATTACATTTTCCGATCTAAAGGATCCTTAAAATAAGTACTATCTTCCATAGGAATAGTAGTACGTTTGGCAAGAGTAGAAATAGCGCCATCAACCTTAGGGACTTTCTCCCAAAGCTCTAAATTGGACACAGGTAAAGGATACAATGTTTTAAAACTAGAAGAAGGATTAAAAGAAGTACCAGGCTTAGACCATTCCTTAGTAATTATATTAGAGATAGCATCTGGAAAAGGAAAAACGTCAGGAGTAACCTCAGAAGTCTTAAAAACAGAATTCAAACATTTGCTATTCTTGTTATCAAGAGGACTAGATTCCTCGATACCTAAAGCAAACAATACTTCCTTTAACCCCTTAATGACCACAGCACTTTTCCATTTTCTGTCCGTTTGGGACCAAGGCTATTTTTAAATTTTTGAGGTGTTTGTGTTTAGCTGTAATTTTCCTCTTACTCATTTATTGTACCCACACATTATATACCGTTTTTCTCGCCATTAAATGGACTTTCTAAAGATACCATTATTTTCATCATATCTTATAATTTACTATAAAAAAAATTATAAAATATGAGGAAAAAATGGAAAAAAACACACTTTTTCTAACTTTGACGCCCAAAATCTGTTACACATCTACAACCACCAAAAAACACCCATGCTAAATAGTTTCTAAATTTTGTCCTGAGTTTAGAAATACCCAATGTTTACATGTTCTTTGCTTTTTTTGTAAACTATAGGGCCATAAATACAAGTAGCACTTTGCTATTTCCAAACCATTTCTTTTCAAAATTAGCGATAGTTACATTAGAGCACTGATATCTTTCAGGAATCTCTGAATATCCATTGACATGTATATATTTTTTTTTAGTAGACAACCCAAAGTATTGATCTAGGCCCATTTTGGTATATTTCATGCCACCATTTCACCGCCAAATGCAATCAAATAGAAAAAATCGTTCACTTTTCACAAATTTTTTCACAAACTTTTGGTTTCTAACTTAAATTATTTACAAACAGCTTGTGCAATTATGGCATAAATGGTTGTAAATTCTTCTCTGGGATCCCCTTTGTTCAGAAATAGCAGACATATATGACTTTGGTGTTGCTTTTTGGTAATTAGAAGGCCGCTAAATGCCACTGCGCACCACACGTGTATTATGCCCAGCAGTGAAGGGGTTAATTAGGGAGCATGTAGGGAGCTTTTTGGGGTAGTTTTAGCTTTAGTGTAGTGTAGTAGACAACCCCAAGTATTGATCTAGGCCAATTTTGGTATATTTCATGCCACCATTTCACCGCTAAATGCGATCAAATTAAAAAAAACGTTAATTTTTTCTCAATTTTAGGTTTCTCACTGAAATTATTTACAAACAGCTTCTGCAATTATGGCACAAATGGTTGTAAATGCTTCTCTGGGATCCCCTTTGTTCAGAAATAGCAGACATATATGGCTTTGGCATTGCTTTTTGGTAATTAGAAGGCCTCTAAATGCCGCTGCGCATCACACGTGTATTATGGCTAGCAGTGAAGGGGTTAATTATGTAGCTTGTAGGGAGCTTGCAGGGTTAATTTTAGCTTTAGTGTAGAGCTCAGCCTCCCACCTGAAACATCAGACCCCCTGATCCCTCCCAAACAGCTCTCTTCCCTCCCCCACCCCACAATTGTCCCCGCCATCTTAAGTATTGGCAGAAACTCTGCCAGTACTAAAATAAAAGGTATTTGGCCCTTTTTAAAAAAAAAAAAAAAAAAGCATATTTACATATGCTGATGTGTAGGATCCCCCCTTAGACCCCAACCTCACTGATCCCCCACCAAACTGCTCTCTAACCCTTCCCCTCTGCAATAATGGGCGCCATCTTGGGTACTGGCAGCTGTCTGCCAGTACCCAGTTTTGTAACAAAATGTGCCTTTTTTTTTAAAAAAAATCCCTTTTCTGTAGTGTAGCTTTCCCCCCCCCACCGAGACCAACCCCCAACCCCTTCCAGGACCCTTAGATTGCATTTTAGTATATTTGTTTTTTCAACTTTTAACTTTTTTTTTTCTGTAGTGTACCGGTTCCCACCCGCTCCCGCCCCGTGCACGCGCCCGCCCACCACCCCCCGTGCACGCGCGCACTCCCGTGCGTGCCCCCGTAGCTCCCGCCCCCGATCCCGCCCCCCTCCACTCCACATAGAGCACCGATGGCCGCCCACCCGCCTCCCATGTAAGCTCCCACCCACCAACGATACCGGCCATCGATGTCCGGTGCAGAGAGGGCCACAGAGTGGCTCTCTCTGCATCGGATGGCCAAGGGGGGTTATTGCAGGATGCCTCCGTATCGAGGCATCACTGCAATAACCGGAAAGCAGCTGGAAGCGAGCAGGATCGCTTCCAGCTGCTTTCCAGACCAAGGACGTACGCCACACGTCCTCGGTCATTAACTGCATTTTTTTTTAGGACGTGTGGCGTACGTCCTTGGTCGTTAAGGGGTTAACAAAGAACGAATATATTCAATCTTAAAAAGAAAGGTTGATTTATCAATTTCAATGTCTGAAGTAGGATCCTCTGAGCCAGAGAAATCCTCATCAGCAGAAAATACTTCAGTATGCTGTTAATCAATACAAACTTCATCAGATTTATGAGAAGTTAGGAGAGACCTTTTACGTTTATTTGAAGGCAGAATAGCAGTCATAGCCTTCTTTATGGCTGCAGCAATATAATCTTTTATATCTACAGGAATATCATGTACATTAGACTGTGATGTTTAACAGTAAATATATTTGTACTTATAGAAACATTATCAGCATGTAATAGTTTTTCATAACAAGTGCCACATAATTGAGCTGCTAATTTACAACATACACAATTAGCTTTGGTAAATTTGTTTTTAGGCAACTTGGTTCCTACAGTAACATCAGAGGGAGGATCAGTTTGAGACATCTTGCAAAATGTAACAAAAAAAGAAAAAAATAACATTTAAACAAAATATCCAATTTCCACAAAATAGTAGTTTCAGGAATGGGAAAAATGTTTATGAAAAAAATATTTATATAAAAATAAAATAAAAAGCAAACATCATAGCCCTCAGTAAACAAATGAAAACAGAGAGCAAAAGAGGGAGAGACTTAATATAACACATTTTTGGTCGCCAACAATGACACAAACAAAAATGAACCAAATGCAGAGAAAAACACTTTTGGTGGCAAAGTTAACAAGAAATGACAACTCTCGTAATAACAGGTGAGACTTCGCGCAAAAAAAAAATTTGCATCAATAAAGACGCAAGAAATTACGTGACTTGCATCACAACAAACGCAACCTCCGTGCCCAAAATATTCACGACAAGAATGATGCAATAAGTAGAAGCATTTTGCGTCATCGCGAGCCTAATTTGCCCACGAAAATTTGAAAAACCAAGTCTGAAGTTACAACTAGCTGGAACCCCAGGTTAGAAAAAATAAAATTTCTCCCAAAAACATAATTTCCATGCTGAACCTGTTAGCCTGACTCATGGCAAATATATGCAATATATATTAAAACTTTAAAATATAAAGTGCCAAACAAAGCTGAGAGTGTCTTAAAAAAACATAATTTATGTAAGAACTTACCTGATAAATTCATTTCTTTCATATTAACAAGAGTCCATGAGCTAGTGACGTATGGGATATACATTCCTACCAGGAGGGGCAAAGTTTCCCAAACCTTAAAATGCCTATAAATACACCCCTCACCACACCCACAAATCAGTTTAACGAATAGCCAAGAAGTGGGGTGATAAGAAAAAAAGTGCGAAGCATATAAAATAAGGAATTGGAATAATTGTGCTTTATACAAAAAAATCATAACCACCACAAAAAAGGGTGGGCCTCATGGACTCTTGTTAATATGAAAGAAATGAATTTATCAGGTAAGTTCTTACATAAATTATGTTTTCTTTCATGTAATTAACAAGAGTCCATGAGCTAGTGACGTATGGGATAATGACTACCCAAGATGTGGATCTTTCCACACAAGAGTCACTAGAGAGGGAGGGATAAAATAAAGACAGCCAATTCCTGCTGAAAATAATCCACACCCAAAATAAAGTTTAACAAAAAACATAAGCAGAAGAATCAAACTGAAACCGCTGCCTGAAGAACTTTTCTACCAAAAACTGCTTCAGAAGAAGAAAATACATCAAAATGGTAGAATTTAGTAAAAGTATGCAAAGAGGACCAAGTTGCTGCTTTGCAGATCTGGTCAACCGAAGCTTCATTCCTAAACGCCCAGGAAGTAGATACTGACCTAGTAGAATGAGCTGTAATTCTCTGAGGCGGAATTTTACCCGACTCAACATAGGCAAGATGAATTAAAGATTTCAACCAAGATGCCAAAGAAATGGCAGAAGCTTTCTGGCCTTTCCTAGAACCGGAAAAGATAACAAATAGACTAGAAGTCTTACGGAAAGATTTCGTAGCTTCAACATAATATTTCAAAGCTCTAACAACATCCAAAGAATGCAACGATTTCTCCTTAGAATTCTTAGGATTAGGACATAATGAAGGAACCACAATTTCTCTACTAATGTTGTTGGAATTCACAACTTTAGGTAAAAATTCAAAAGAAGTTCGCAACACCGCCTTATCCTGATGAAAAATCAGAAAAGGAGACTCACAAGAAAGAGCAGATAATTCAGAAACTCTTCTAGCAGAAGAGATGGCCAAAAGGAACAAAACTTTCCAAGAAAGTAATTTAATGTCCAATGAATGCATAGGTTCAAACGGGGAGCTTGAAGAGCTCCCAGAACCAAATTCAAACTCCAAGGAGGAGAAATTGACTTAATGACAGGTTTTATACGAACCAAAGCTTGTACAAAACAATGAATATCAGGAAGAATAGCAATCTTTCTGTGAAAAAGAACAGAAAGAGCGGAGATTTGTCCTTTCAAAGAACTTGCGGACAAACCCTTATCTAAACCATCCTGAAGAAACTGTAAAATTCTCGGTATTCTAAAAGAATGCCAAGAAAAATGATGAGAAAGACACCAAGAAATATAAGTCTTCCAGACTCTATAATATATCTCTCGAGATACAGATTTACGAGCCTGTAACATAGTATTAATCACGGAGTCAGAGAAACCTCTTTGACCAAGAATCAAGCGTTCAATCTCCATACCTTTAAATTTAAGGATTTCAGATCCGGATGGAAAAAAGGACCTTGTGACAGAAGGTCTGGTCTTAACGGAAGAGTCCATGGTTGGCAAGATGCCATCCGGACAAGATCCGCATACCAAAACCTGTGAGGCCATGCCGGAGCTATTAGCAGAACAAACGAGCATTCCCTCAGAATCTTGGAGATTACTCTTGGAAGAAGAACTAGAGGCGGAAAGATATAGGCAGGATGATACTTCCAAGGAAGTGATAATGCATCCACTGCCTCCGCCTGAGGATCCCGGGATCTGGACAGATACCTGGGAAGTTTCTTGTTTAGATGAGAGGCCATCAGATCTATCTCTGGGAGCCCCCACATTTGAACAATCTGAAGAAATACCTCTGGGTGAAGAGACCATTCGCCCGGATGCAACGTTTGGCGACTGAGATAATCCGCTTCCCAATTGTCTACACCTGGGATATGAACCGCAGAGATTAGACAGGAGCTGGATTCCGCCCAAACCAAAATTCGAGATACTTCTTTCATAGCCAGAGGACTGTGAGTCCCTCCTTGATGATTGATGTATGCCACAGTTGTGACATTGTCTGTCTGAAAACAAATGAACGATTCTCTCTTCAGAAGAGGCCAAAACTGAAGAGCTCTGAAAACTGCACGGAGTTCCAAGATATTGATCGGTAATCTCACCTCCTGAGATTCCCAAACTCCTTGTGCCGTCAGAGATCCCCACACAGCTCCCCAACCTGTGAGACTTGCATCTGTTGAAATTACAGTCCAGGTCGGAAGAACAAAAGAAGCCCCCTGAATTAAACGAAGGTGATCTGTCCACCACGTTAGAGAGTGTCGAACAATCGGTTTTAAAGATATTAATTGATATATCTTCGTGTAATCCCTGCACCATTGGTTCAGCATACAGAGCTGAAGAGGTCGCATGTGAAAACGAGCAAAGGGGATCGCGTCCGATGCAGCAGTCATAAGACCTAGAATTTCCATGCATAAGGCTACCGAAGGGAATGATTGAGACTGAAGGTTTCGACAAGCTGTAATCAATTTTAGACGTCTCTTGTCTGTTAAAGACAGAGTCATGGACACTGAATCTATCTGAAAACCCAGAAAGGTTACCCTTGTTTGAGGAATCAAAGAACTTTTTGGTAAATTGATCCTCCAACCATGATCTTGAAGAAACAACACAAGTCGATTCGTATGAGACTCTGCTAAATGTAAAGACTGAGCAAGTACCAAGATATCGTCCAAATAAGGAAATACCACAATACCCTGTTCTCTGATTACAGACAGAAGGGCACCGAGAATCTTTGTGAAAATTCTTGGAGCTGTAGCAAGGCCAAACGGTAGAGCCACAAATTGGTAATGCTTGTCTAGAAAAGAGAATCTCAGGAACTGATAATGATCTGGATGAATCGGAATATGCAGATATGCATCCTGTAAATCTATTGTGGACATATAATTCCCTTGCTGAACAAAAGGCAATATAGTCCTTACAGTTACCATCTTGAACGTTGGTATCCTTACATAACGATTCAATAATTTTAGATCCAGAACTGGTCTGAAGGAATTATCCTTCTTTGGTACAATGAAGAGATTTGAATAAAACCCCATCCCCTGTTCCGGAACTGGAACTGGCATAATTACTCCAGCCAACTCTAGATCTGAAACACAATTCAGAAATGCTTGAGCTTTCACTGGATTTACTGGGACATGGGAAAGAAAAAATCTCTTTGCAGGAGGTCTCATCTTGAAACCAATTCTGTACCCTTCTGAAACAATGTTCTGAATCCAAAGATTGTGAACAGAATTGATCCAAATTTCTTTGAAAAAACGTAACCTGCCCCCTACCAGCTGAACTGGAATGAGGGCCGTACCTTCATGTGAACTTAGAAGCAGGCTTTGCCTTTCTAGCAGGCTTGGATTTATTCCAGACTGGAGATGGTTTCCAAACTGAAACTGCTCCTGAGGACGAAGGATCAGGCTTTTGTTCTTTGTTGAAACGAAAGGAACGAAAGCGATTGTTAGCCCTGTTTTTACCTTTAGACTTTTTATCCTGTGGTAAAAAAGTTCCTTTCCCACCAGTAACAGTTGAAATAATAGAATCCAACTGAGAACCAAATAATTTGTTTCCCTGGAAAGAAATGGAAAGTAGAGTTGATTTAGAAGCCATATCAGCATTCCAGGTCTTAAGCCATAAAGCTCTTCTGGCTAAGATAGCCAGAGACATAAACCTAACATCAACTCTAATAATATTAAAAATGGCATCACAGATGAAATTATTAGCATGCTGGAGAAGAATAATAATATCATGAGAATCACGATTTGTTACTTGTTGCGCTAGAGTTTCCAACCAAAAAGTTGAAGCTGCAGCAACATCAGCCAATGATATAGCAGGTCTAAGAAGATTACCTGAACATAGATAAGCTTTTCTTAGAAAAGATTCAATTTTTCTATCTAAAGGATCTTTAAACGAGGTACCATCTGACGTAGGAATGGTAGTACGTTTAGCAAGGGTAGAAATAGCCCCATCAACTTTAGGGATTTTGTCCCAAAATTCTAACCTGTCAGGCGGAACAGGATATAATTGCTTAAAACGTTTAGAAGGAGTAAATGAATTACCCAATTTATCCCATTCCTTGGAAATTACAGCAGAAATAGCATTAGGAACAGGAAAGACTTCTGGAATAACCGCAGGAGCTTTAAAAACCTTATCCAAACGTATAGAATTAGTATCAAGAGGACTAGAATCCTCTATTTCTAAAGCAATTAGTACTTCTTTAAGTAAAGAGCGAATAAATTCCATCTTAAATAAATATGAAGATTTATCAGCATCAATCTCTGAGATAGAATCCTCTGAACCAGAAGAGTCCAAAGAATCAGAATGATGGTGTTCATTTAAAAATTCATCTGTAGAGAGAGAAGATTTAAAAGACTTTTTACGTTTGCTAGAAGGAGAAATAACAGACAAAGCCTTCTTTATGGATTCAGAAACAAAATCTCTTATGTTATCAGGAACATTCTGCACCTTAGATGTTGAGGGAACTGCAACAGGCAATGGTACATCACTAAAGGAAATATTATCTGCTTTAACAAGTTTGTCATGACAATTATTACAAACAACAGCTGGAGGAATAGCTACCAAAAGTTTACAGCAGATACACTTAGCTTTGGTAGATCCAGCAGGCAGTGGTTTTCCTGTAGTATCTTCTGGCTCAGATGCAACGTGAGACATCTTGCAATATGTAAGAGAAAAAACAACATATAAAGCAAAATAGATCAAATTCCTTATAAGACAGTTTCAGGAATGGGAAAAAATGCCAAACATCAAGCTTCTAGCAACCAGAAGCAAATGAAAAAATGAGACTGAAATAATGTGGAGACAAAAGCGACGCCCATATTTTTTAGCGCCAAATAAGACGCCCACATTATTTGGCGCCTAAATGCTTTTGGCGCCAAAAATGACGCCACATCCGGAACGCCGACATTTTTGGCGCAAAATAACGTCAAAAAATGACGCAACTTCCGGCGACACGTATGACGCCGGAAACGGAAAAGAATTTTTGCGCCAAAAAAGTCCGCTCCAAGAATGACGCAATAAAATGAAGCATTTTCAGCCCCCGCGAGCCTAACAGCCCACAGGGAAAAAAGTCAAATTTTTGAGGTAAGAAAAAATATGATAATTCAATGCATAATCCCAAATATGAAACTGACTGTCTGGAAATAAGGAAAGTTGAACATTCTGAGTCAAGGCAAATAAATGTTTGAATACATATATTTAGAACTTTATAAATAAAGTGCCCAACCATAGCTTAGAGTGTCACAGAAAATAAGACTTACTTACCCCAGGACACTCATCTACATGTTTGTAGAAAGCCAAACCAGTACTGAAACGAGAATCAGTAGAGGAAATGGTAAATATAAGAGTATATCGTCGATCTGAAAAGGGAGGTAAGAGATGAATCTCTACGACCGATAACAGAGAACCTTATGAAATAGACCCCGTAGAAGGAGATCACTGCATTCAATAGGCAATACTCTCTTCACATCCCTCTGACATTCACTGCACGCTGAGAGGAAAACCGGGCTCCAACTTGCTGCGGAGCGCATATCAACGTAGAATCTAGCACAAACTTACTTCACCACCTCCCTTGGAGGCAAAGTTTGTAAAACTGATTTGTGGGTGTGGTGAGGGGTGTATTTATAGGCATTTTAAGGTTTGGGAAACTTTGCCCCTCCTGGTAGGAATGTATATCCCATACGTCACTAGCTCATGGACTCTTGTTAATTACATGAAAGAAATGATATATACTACCTGAAGACACCCATCCACATATAGCAGACAGCCAAACCAGTACTGAAACATATCAGCAGAGGTAATGGTAGAGGAGTATAATGTTGATCTGTAAAGGGAGGTGGCAGATGAATCCCCAAAACCGAATTTAGAGAGAATCTTAGAATAGATTTCCCATAGGTGAAAACATGGCATCATCAGGCAATACTCCCTTCACATACCTCGGACAAATACTGTACTTTGAGAGGAATTGGGCTTCAAAATGCTTAGAAGCGCCTTTCACAGATGAAATCAAGCACAACTTGCTTCACCATCCTCCAACGAAGGCAAAGTTTGTAAAACTAAGGTATGAGTGAGGTGGGAGTTGTATTTATAGGCATTTTGAGGTTTGGGAAACTTTGTTCCCTCCTGGTAAGAATGTATATCCCATACGTCACTAGCTCATGGACTCTTGCCACTTACATGAAAGAAACTGACATTTAAATATATGGATTTAAATATATGTTGCGCCTAGAGAACATATCAATAAAGTTCAAGTGCATATCGTCACTAGACGAACTAATCCTCTGTATAATCGGCACTATTTACAGTTTGAATTTACCGCTATATGCCTAAGCGTTAAAATATTGCGAGACACCAACACTGTTTAAACAGCCCACCGATGCGTTTCGTCACTGTGCGAAGTCACGCACAGTGACGAAACGCGTCGGTGGGCGTGCTCTGGTGCTCCTGTGTTTTGTGAGACCAGCTTCTGATACGCAGCTCTATGTTGGTTATACACGCTGTTTAAACAGTGTTGGTGTCTCGCAATATTTTAACGCTAAGGCGTATAGCGGTAAATTGAAACTGTAAATAGTGCCGATTATACAGAGGATTAGTTCGTCTAGTGACGATATGCACTTGAACTTTATTGATATGTTCTCTAGGCGCAACATATATTTACATCCACTTTACCTAGCCTAGCCCCAATACACATTAGGGCTATTTTGCGTACTCATTTGATACCAGTATTACATAGAAATAATAGAGTGCAACGCCACATAGATACATAGTATGTGTATGATTGTTGTGTTGATGTACATATAGGGACTCAGTTAGAAATCGGCTGACTGGGTTAAATCCCAGCAGTACGCAGGTAGGAGGACGCCTTCGAGCGCATAGCCTGTACGTTTGCTGTTGCTTGCTACGTGATTTTTTCCCTATTACACAACTCTCATCCATTCTATTTACACACTACACGGGTACATACCAGAGCACACTGCCCTTATTTTTAACCTTTGATTTTAACTTTTAGTTGGATTGTTAACCATGACCCTTATATAAGAACATCTGGAGATTACCGGTTCTTACAGAGCAATCCAATTGGTAAATTGTCTGTCTAAGCATAAATGTTTAATAAAGTGTTATTTTTAACTCATTCTATTTAATTACCATAGTGCCTAATTCAGCACTTGACTTCAATGTCATAAATCCTTTGAATTTACCCTAACCTACCATATGGTTCAGATAGAGCATGCAATTTAAGCAACTTTCTGATTTACTTCTATTATCAATTTTTCTTTGTTCTCTTGCTATCTTTATTTAAAAAGCAGGAATGTAAAGCTTAAGAGCCGCCCCCACCCCCCCAGTCATGTGCAATTTTTGACCAAGTTACTAAAACGTAAATGCACTTAATTCTTAAGTGTAGTCAAATTTGCAAATGTTAAAAATGTAAAGGTAGTAACACACAGACACACTCATACACTAAAACACACACATAAGGATTCACATATAGACACTAGCAGACATGCAAAGAAACACACTCAGACACAGACACTCAGCTCTTGTTTACATTGACCTGACAAGTAATGAGGTAGACTACAGTTTTGTCAAAAAAGGAGATTTACAAGACAAAATATGGAATTCTATTTATCTTTTTGTCAAAGAAGATGACAACTATATGATGACAACAGCATGCAGCGGCTGAAAGGAAGGGCCCTGAACTGCCTAGACAATAATCTAAAGGTTAAGTGGTGGATTGGTGACTTACGGAAAGGTGTCATTAGTCTCAAAGTCTGTTGAAAGATGTGAATAATCAGTAGTAAGGACAAAATGTCCTAAAAAGGAACAGACAATTGACACACACACACGCACAAACTCAAACACAAACTTGCACATACACCCAAGGAAACACCCACAGAGCCTCAGAAAACACACAAAGACACACACATCCTCACTAACACTCACAGAAAACACACAGACACACACAGAAAACACACAGACACACACACACACACACACACACACACAGAAAACACACAAAGACATACACACACATCATCACTGAGACACCCACAGAAAACACACATACCCTCACAGAGACACCCACATAAAATGCACAAAGACATACACACACACACACACCCTCACAGAGACAGAGATACCCACAGAAAACAGACATATGCCCACACCCTCAGAGACACACAGAAAATACACAGACATATGCACACACCATCACAGACACCCACAGAAAACAGACATACACACACACCCACACAGAGACATCCACAGAAAACACACAGATAACCACACCCACCCTCACAGAGGCATCCACAGAAAATACACATATATAAACACACACCCTCACAGAGACATCTACAGAAAATGCACAAAGACATACGCACACACCCTCACAGAGACATCCAGAGAAAATGCACAAAGACATACACACAAACCCTAACAGAGACATCCACAGAAAATGCACAAAGACATACGCACACAGCCTCACAGACATCCACAGAAAACACAGACATACAAATACACCCCCACACACCCTCACAGAAAACACACAGACATACACACCCACCCTCACAGAGGCATCCACAGAAAATTCACAAATATACATACACCCTAACAGAGACACAGACATATATAAACATACACACACCCTCACAGATACATCCATAGAAAATGCACAAATACATACACACAAACCCTAACAGAGACATCCACAGAAAATGCACAAAGATGGACACACACACCCTCACATAGAGACCCACAGAAAAGAAATACATACATACTCATAGAGACACCAACAAAAGCACAAAGACATAAACACAGACACTCACAGAAGGTAAAATTTCTGCACATTGCCATCCCCTAGATCAACAGTGTGTGACATGCATGACAAAAAAATATAGCAGAAATTAAGATATAACCTTTTATTTAATCATATTTGTAAATGTGCAAACAAAAATACTTCTGTGAATTCAAAATTGTACATTAATAATCTGTCTGAATGGGTAGATGAAGAAAAGTACTTTTAAAGGTTGACATGTGTTTGATTGTTTTTCCCCCCATTTTCCCAAACCAAGAGCACCCATCTGTCAAAATGGATTTTGAAAATGCTATACTCTATATGGTCTTGGTGGAATGATAAGCTGTGGTGCTCAGTTGCATACCATTAAATCTGGTTAAATGCAGGATTTAGGCTTGTTTGTATGTATTTCAAAATTAAGTCAGCTGTAGTGTAAACTGAACAGTGTTAAGTTAACCTGTCTCATTTCAAACACTGAGCAATCTTAGCCTGACAGTATAACATTTTATGCAGATGTAGAAATCTTAGATAAAATGCCTCCTGGCATCTGGAAAGTCCTTACAACAAAACCTCACTAAAAGAAAGTGAGGCAAAAGAAGGGATTGTAGCACTCGCCCTCCAACTAATTTTAAACAATATAAAATGTAAGTTTTAATAGTAATATATATAAAAAAACTGTACAGGAAAACCTGTTACAAGTCACACCACACTCCAACAATCATTCATACGGTTCCACACTTCCCTTTTTCCTGGCCGATAACTGCATACATCGGCATCAGGTGACAGAGGTGTGAGAGCCGGTAAAATACACAAACCCGTTTCGGCGTGTAATATGCCTTTATCAATGTTACTGTTATTTACAGAATGTGGACAAAAATAATAATCTGGAAAGTCCTTGCATAAAGGGGCAGCAAACTGGAATGAAATTAAAATACACACAGGCACTGACTGTACAAACTGAAGTGCCAAGTCTGTATAACACTGTGCATAGTGGTTTAGTGTACACTCAGAAATCCTCTCAAATGCTAATGCTTTACTCCTTGTAATTACATTTTTCATGCTCAATAGTACTCTGCTGTTGCACCCTCTGGAGGGTGTCAACATTTTAAAAAATGAAAAAATAAATTTTTAATAATAGTTGTGCATGCCTTATGGGGCCCCCTGGCCCAGGGGGCCCCTAACAGGAGTCACCCCTTCCACCCCATGATGGCGGCCCTGGGCACAGGAGCAACAATGCACTAATGGGAGCTAGCTTATGATTGGTTGCTGCATATTTATGCCTTTTGTAATTGGCTCACCTGTTCTTTTCAACTAGTTTCTAGTAGTGAATAGCAGCTCCTTCAACAAGTACATTGTAAAGTTATTTAAGTTCTAGGTCTGTCATGAAAGAACAAAATATGTCTCATGTCCCTTTAATCTTTATAACATTTTCCTGTCTACAAAATTCTCAATATTACAATTAGATAATAATTCAGGACCCATTTTTTACACTAAAAGATATTTAATGCAGTTATATTAGGTAAATACAATGTACATTACTAACACATAGGGGCTGAAGATCATTATTTTAGAAGTTGTAAAGTCAACGTATAAATGTATAGCTATTAAAAACACAAAGAATACATTGATTTCCTAAATAATCCAGTGGCACAGAGACATATTTAGATAAGGTGTCAGGGTACCCTCTGTTTGCTATTCTTCCTCAATAGAGCTCTTTTGAGTTGTGCTCACTGTGTTTGCCTATCCAGAAATTGTCTCCAAAACACCCACTTAGTTCCACTTCTTTATGGGCCACATTAACTATGGCTCATATTCTTAGTTCTGCTTTATTTTCCCTTGAGGCTGAAAAAAGTAACCCATGGGCCACCAAGTGTCTATCCCTTCTTGTGAAAGTTTAGGTCACTGCCCCGCAAATGCAATGTACCCATGTATGCATATATCTGTTGAGGCTTTATACATAAAACAAACAAACATTACCATTGATATAATTATTATTATATTAATAATATGATGATGAGCACATCAAGTATCCCAATCAGCAGTAAGGTTTTGCATGTACTGTGTGCATCTAAGAAAGAACAAAATATCGAAGAGTTTTCTTTACTATTACAACAGAAATAATAATCTTACATTTCTATGTAAATTGTTTCCTTTTCAACAAAGTATTACTATGCTTTCTGCACCAGAGCCTTCCTGCCCTATCACCTAATTTCCTTCAAATGTTTGCGATTCTTGCCCTCTATTTTCGTGCACAGCTTTTCCCTATTGTCTGGTATCTCTAACTGTTTATGAAATGTAAACACTATTACAATGGTTGTTTGACTATGAGCATTGATTTCTGCACACCTTAGTACTGGGATACTAAAAATAGTATCAAAATGGAAGGAAGACAAAGAAAATCACTGATCAGCAAAGCAAACAAAATACTTTGAACCTTTCAGTCAATGAACTAAAAACATCCGTTCCAGTTGAGGATGAGTTCCAGGAACACACAGATCGGTCAGTGTGAGTGCAGGGAGGAAGGATTAATAGATAATTTCCCCTTTTTAGGAGTTAGTATGAAAATTGTTTTTGCAGAAATCCCATTTTTATGTAATTGTCTTAACTTTCACTTTTCCATTATACATTTTACATCCTCAGTTCTCAAAGCCATCTTAAAACTTAGCCAAAAAGCTAAAACTTATAAGAACGGTTTTATAGCCTACAGAAATCCCTACAAATTTCCAAAATTATGTCAACAAAGCAGGCAGAATCTGAATTCAATGTGTAATTAGTACTAGAGAAAGGAAAGTGAACTACAATATTTAGTCAATATAAATTGATCTTTAAAGGTTATTATAGTCTAATAATGACATGCTCTAATTTATTAGAGCATGTGATTTTAAGACTAGCAACCCTGCACTGCTTTGCGTTTAACCCCTTTGTGTAGAAGTACTGCTTGGCACCTGCAAAGCACTGTTGGCCCTGAACGGAAATTGCTGCTGATCCAATCAGCAGCAGTAGACGCACAACCCAGCTGTGTGGCTAGCATTGCTGATTGGATCAGCAGCAGTTTCCGCTTAGAACCAGCAGTGCTCTGTGTTTAACCTCTTTGCGGCGGTTAAACACAGAAGTGCAGGATCACTAGTCTTAAAATGACATGCACTAAGAATTAGAGCATGTAATTTTTCATCTATAATGTCACTATTTTTAAAATAAAAAAATGAACTTTAATGCATACAGTTAAACATTGCATATGCAGCCAGTTTTAAAAAAACAACAACTTAATTCTTCTCCAAAACTATCAGACCTTCAATGGTTCAATGTTTTTTTTAAAAAAAATTGCTAAATATTTTAATGTAACAAAAAAGTTGGGTTTGCTACAAAGTAAAGAAAAAACGAAATAAAAGTTCTTCAGGCATTGGTGCCTTCTGTTTAGGTTATCTGTCTTGTCCCTCCCTTATCATCTGTGTCCTCTAGCTTGGGTATTGATTCCCAACAGTAATTGATGATGATCCATGAACTCACTGTGTCATTAGAAAGAAAACAAAATTTATGCTTACCTGATAAATGTATTTATTTCTTGACACAGTGAGTCCACGGATCATCATCAATTACTGTTGGGAATATCACTCCTGGCCAGCAGGAGGAGGCAAAGCGCACCACAGCAAAGCTGTTAAACCCCCAGTCATTCGACCAAAGGAAAAGGAGAGAAAGGAAGCAACACAACCCCCAGTCATTCGACCAAAGGAAAAGGAGAGAAAGGAAGCAACACAAGGTGCAGAGGTGCCTGAGGTTTAAACAACAAAAAACTGTCTGAAAAATACCGGGCGGGCCGTGGACTCAACGTGTCAAGAAATAAATACATTTATGAGGCAAGCATAAATTTTGTTTTCTTTCTAATGACACGGTGAGTTCACGGATCATCATCAATTACTGTTGGGAATCAATACCAAAGCTAGAGGACACAGATGATAAGGGAGGGACAAGACAGATAACCTAAACAGAAGGCACCACTGCCTGAAGAACTTTTCTCCCAGAAGAAACCTTGGCTGAGGCAAAGAATTCAAATTTATAAAGTCTTGAAAAAGTTGCAGCCTTGCAAATTTGTTCCCCAGAGGCTTCATTCTTGAAAACCCAAGAAACAGAGACAGCCCCAATGGAATGAGCTATAACTCTCTCAGAGGACTGCTGATCAGCAGTCTCATACCCAAATGAATAATACTTCTCACCAAGGGAAAGAAAATTAGCAGAAGCTTTATGATCTTAACATTCCCAGAGAAACAAACAGAAGACTTGCAAAATTCTTAGTCGCCTGTAGATAGAAAATAAGAGCACACACATCATCCAAGTTGTGCCCCAACATTCCTTATGAAAAGAAGGACTAGGGCATAGAGAAGGAAGAACAATTTCCTGAAAATATTCCTATCCGAAACAACCGAGGAAGAAAACCTAAGTTAGAACAAAAAATCACCTCATCGGCAAGAAAGATAAGGCGAATCACACTGCCAATCTGAGAATTCCTAGACTCTCTGAGCAGAAAAGATAGTCTTCCAAGATAACAATGCAATATGTATGGAATTAAAAGGCTCAAACAGAGTCTGCCACAAAGATTTAAGAACAAGGATAGGCTCCAAAGAGGAGCAACCGACTTAAACACACGCCTGATTTTAACCAGGGCCTGACCAAAAAACATTTTTTCGCACGTCTGCCAGAAGCTTATGTAGCAAAAAAAGACAATGCAGAATCGACCCTCTAGGGTACTAACTGCCAAACCCATCTCCAGATAACCTGGAGACAGGACCAAGATCTAGGAATCCTGACTCCACTCCAAGAGAAGCCCCAGATTCCCACCAAAAAAAAGACAAGTATGCCATAATTGATGACAAAACCTCTAGAAACTGGCCTGCAAGCCTGAGTCATGGGCTCAATGATCGACTCAGAACACCCACGCTTAGACAAAAAACAAGCATTCAAACTCCAAGCAAACAGCATCAGAGAAACGATATTAAGATGAAGGAAGGGACCCTGCTCAGAAGGTCCTTCCTCAGGGCCAGTCTCCAAAGTGAAGAGATGACAGCATCTATCAGGGCGGTCACTTGACCAAGAACCATACCTTGGAGACTTGGCATTCTGACGAAAAGCCCTCAGAAGTCAATACCGGACCCCCCATATGAGGGTCCACCTAGAAAACACCTCCGTAAGAGGACCCACACCCCGGGATAAAATAAATATGTCTGTTCAGAAGCCAATGGTCCACCCCTGAAAGGTAGAGGACAGACAGCAAACGTGAGCTTCCGCCCACTGCACAATCCAAATCACCTCCTACATGGCCAAGGAACCCATAGTTCCTCTCTGGTGGTTTAAATAAACCAATGAGGAGATAATATCCGACTGGAACCAAGCTAAGGACGAACCAAAAGGCCAAGCCATCAGAGCATAGCCAATCGCTCTCTACTCCAAGATGTTAAAGAGGAGAGCAGACATTTCTGAGTCCATATCCTTAAACAAGACCCAGACCATTTACTAGCCCAGCAGATTGGCATCATGGTCACCCAAGAATAACTCCAGAAGCACGTGCCCTGAGATAAAAACAATGGGAGAAAGTCTCTGGACTGATCTAGATCTATCTTTTAAGACAGACCTGAAGGATCTCCCACTAAGTCTGCATACTAGGTCCTGCGAGGGCACGCAGAGGCTAATAGAAACACCGCCGCTCTGTCCTGAGAATACAAGCACTGACTCGTGTCAGGCGAAATAACAGAGAGAAAAAGGTATGCCTGACTGAATTCCTTTTATGAAAAAAAGCAAAGGGAATGATGTCCATAGGAATGAATAGACAAATTCCCTCCTATATCTAATCCCAGAAAAGCAAGGAAAATCAGTTGTAGCTAGATCCGAGCTCCCAATCTACTGGTTACGAAGAGGCTAAGCTAGCTACCGACCACTAGAGTTCGCTGTTGGCCGGACAGTAGAACAGAGAGAAGAAAGTCTTCACCTAAATAGAGAATCTATTAATGACCAAGCATACTGCACCTGGAAACCCCAGGCGGACTCCCCTTCAGGTAATGACCAGGCCTGACCAAGCATAACTGCCGAGATCAGAAGGAATCTGGTGCATTCAGGGTATAGTGGCGGAAAACCCCAAAAAAAGGACCCTTGTGGATAGAACAAGGGACTCCTGCTCCAAATTCAATTTCCCTCTGGGAAAGGAGAGTGGACCAGGTCTCTTAAAAGAGAGATAACTTGAGGTAAGGATGACCCCTGAACTATATATTATTGCAATATCCCAAGACCTAAAAGTCTGACTAGGATGAAGAAAACTCAGAAAAACTTGAGACTGAAGGTCAGAATGAGTTACATGAGGTAAAAACCTATATCCTGATCCCAAACTAGGACAGAGAAAGTCCACCCAGAGAGGAAGATCCCGGACATCCAGTTCAAGGAAAGCCTGGGAAGCCGATACCCTAGAAAGCCTGGGAAGCAGATACCCTAGAAAGAGATACCTGCCCCTGCGAGGAAATCTTGGATAGGACTCTAAAAGGCATGACTGAGCAAAAAAGGGAAAAGGAAAATATCCTCCAGTCTTACTCTCTTGACATGTGGTAGAAAAACATCTTTTTCACACTTACAGTCCGAGGATAAATCTGCAAGACCAAGTCCCAACAAGGTCTCAACCTTAAAGGAGAACGCCAGAAGCATTTAATAAGGAGGAAAAATAAGAATTGAACTTGCAACTGCAGAATTATAAAGCCTAAGCTATACCACTAAACCACAGGTAGGTTACACAACTGCTAAGACTGCAGCCTCAATGTCCGGTGGCTAGTACAGCAAGTCTTATAAGACAAGGCATTGCTCTGAAAGAACAATTAACGTCCAGATACGTATCCACTATAGTACAAAAATTCCTTTCTACATAGAAGAACATGCCATTAAAGAAGACAGCAACAGGAGAATCCATAAAAGACTGGAGACAGGGAGAAAGATATTCTTAACGTCTCCTACTCCTATGATTTTTTATTTTTTTTTAATCACTCCTGTCCTGAAGAAAGGAATATTTAGAGATCAAGTTTACCAAACTTCCAAGGGTTGACGACGATGGGAGCATCGGTGTCGTCCAAGTATCCAAAAAAAATACACGAGGCGTTCTAGCATACAGCTGAAGGAAATCACTCCAGCATCAGATGAAGGAATTAAACTGCCCAAACCTGAGATTTCACCCTCAGAAACTACCGGCGAACCCTCCTCATCAGACTTAGGCGAGAGAGCGACCTGTATAGAAGAATGTGGAACAGAACCCTACTATCTGAAACTTTAATGTCCTCTTGCATTTTCCTTCTAACTAAGAAAATCAGACAATGCCACAGAGGGTTCCTTAGCTGCAATTCTGTAGGCAAAAACACTGCTCCAGGAGGTTTAAAGGAACCGCAGGGCACTGCATGTGACGCCATAGAGGCTTGGGACGTCCAAGTAGAAAGCTGTGGCAATGCATGAACAGCATCATTCTGGGAGACATGAGACTCAGACTGTAACAAACTAGGTGTACATTCCATAGCTCTGGCTAATATATGCAGCACCGAAAAGCATAGACCAATTAAACGGTCTAAACATTTAGTATTGAGGAGCAAAAGGCTCAAAGAAAAATACATTTCTGAAAATATTTTATTTAACATGAGGGACATAAAAGTTTACCACAACAATTTGCCTTCAAAAAAATATAAAGGAAATAAATGTTTGCCAAACAAAAGTTGTCCTTATGAGCCCTAATCCTCTAGAAAAAAGCATACCCTGTTCCAAGGATAAATGAATATCTACCACTAACAAAAGTGGTATATAACTTTAAGAAATATGACATCGATATTATTAAAAACACAGTATGGCCATATAAATAGAATGTGAAAACAAACGTTCCGACAGGGCAACGTTTTCTAGAACGATTGCAAGCAATGTACTCTAAACGTGAGGAAATCTGAGCTGCTGGCTGACAAGGTAGAAACACACAGAAACTGGAATGCCGTGCTGTTCTCACCCCATCTAAAATCCTAAAGTAGTCTAGCTGTAAAAAGAGCACTCACATTCAATATTTTACTTTACCTCTGAGCGGCCCTGCTCTAAATCCTACAAGCTGTCAGCTTGCCACGGAGGAAAGCAGCCAGTTAACATCTTTTAAGATGGTGCCGCTCCGCTTAAGTGTCGCACTTGACCCAGAGAAGGAGGATGCGGGAACTAAAAAATGGCCAGAAAATAAAGCGCACGTTATATGTTACCGCACTTCATTCCGCCGACAGAATCTAGCAAAACCACAGAGGAGTCCCTTTTCAGACCTACCCGGTTATTTTCCCTTTAGGCAAAATTAAAAAAATTAGTACGGCTCTAGTCAGCAAGCGGAAGATAAACCTTCAATAGTCCCATAGGAATGGTGCCTCTAGCTCCTTGCAGAACTTAGATGGACCTTGTTACATGCCCAAATAATGAATGAGGGAATGTAGTAACCTCACACAACACTGTCCTACTGTAAGGTCATACAAATTTTGACTGAGTTACCATGTAAGGTTATAGAAAAAATATGAGCAATAGTCCCAAGAGGTAAATAAAAAAATCAGGCTTTATTAGATCATTTTAAGAACAGCAAAAAAGAGTAAAAAGATTTAAAAAATGAATGAAATGGTCAGTCTAACGCGTTTCGGCTAGCTGTTGCTGTAATCATAGACTATAACAAATGAACATTCATAGGCCTTTATATACGTCATTAATTACATACTTAAACTTATACAGCTGTTCACAATACTAACAGGCACAGAACTACAATACTGTGGAGTACATAGGAAAGCATTTACTTAGCTGCTGTGTTTGTCAATTTTATGTATTCTCTATTACAAATACATTCAACTAAAACAGAGAGTGATCTTATACCTTATTAATTTTTCATATATAGAAGAGGTGTCGCAATTGATCATATAAAGCATTTTCTCATAATTTATACACAAAAAATGTATGCAACCACCTAATCCATATATAAAAATTATTTATAGATTTGCAAGTATGTCAGATGACAATAGTTCATTATGTGAATTAAAAATTTAATATTTAAGGATTACCCAATACTAATAAGGGGTTCTAGCCGGATTCGAACTATCAAATTTTACATTCAAAGGTGGTTGACTTAACCACTGGGCTATAACGGCCTCTCTATATAACATATTGAGAAATGAAATTAACAAGAACACAAAACAAGAAGCAATTCAAAGAGACAACCCTAGTGCCTCTTTAAGATACATAATGCTATATTGTAGATGGTTCTTATATTATATTCACAAATAAAGATTTTAATAATATATAGATGGGGATTGAGTAAAGATAAATAAGATGAAAATAAGCAATTCACATAGAATAATATAAACTTACTTCTAGATCATATTGAGCCTAGGGGAACATATTTCCATAGTAGATATATAGTATTCTTGTATTTATGTTTCATTTATATAAATACATATATAGAAAAAAGTTCTTTTAGATGTTATGTAGATAGTTGGCAATGTAATAATTCAGATGACATTTTTTTATTTCCAAAAATGTATAAGGTAAAACTCTGAATTAAATCCGTATGGGATCTGGGTCTTGAGTTTGAACATCCAATAGACTTCTTGTCTTCCCAAAATTTAGGGCCAATTACCTCCTCTTATAGGGGTCTTTACAGCTCCAATTACATTCCAACTAAAGGATCTGACTGATTGATCATGCACTTCTATAAAATGTCTACTTAGTTCGGAGCAAGGGACTTTATTTCTAATGTCCCCTAAATGTTCTCTAATACGTGTTCTCACGTCACGAGTAGTGAGTCCCACGTATTGACTTTTACATAGTTTACATTCTGCCAGATATATAACATAAGTAGAGCTGCAGTTTAAACAACCCTGTATTTTAAAATATTCTCCCGTTACATATGAAGTGAATGTATCTGTTACATTAGGGTATTCACACGCTTTACAGTGGCTCCTGCCACATTTGAAGCTCCCATTGTGTTGTAACCATGAGCTAGGATTAGCATAGGTTTGTGTATTTCTCAACATACTGGGAGAAAGAGTATTGGCTAAAGTATTATTTTTGGTGTAGACAAATCTACAACCATCACCAATGATTTCCTTTAAAGTTTCATCTCCATAAAGAATAGGGAGATATTTATTCACAATGCCACAAATGTCATTGTATTGATTGGAATATTTGGTGATGAATGTAGGTCTGTCGTCAATTTTTCTATCTTTTTTATTTTGTAATAGGTCTTCTCTCTTATAACCATCAACCTCTTTCTTAATCTTTAGAACCTCTTTTTTCTGATAACCTCTGTTTATTAGGCGATCAACCAATTTAGTACTTTCTTTAATGTAGTCAGTATTTTTCGAACAATTACGTTTTACTCGCATCATTTGTCCTTTGATAATGCCTTTGAAGACATGTTTGGGGTGACTACTGGTAGCATAAAGTAATGTGTTACCAGCAATAGGCTTACGATATAAGGTAGTATTCACACAATTGTATTTAATTTCACCCAGGAGTGTGATATCCAGAAAATTTATTTTGGTTTTATTCCACTCTTTAGTGAAGCTCAAACCCATCTGATTGGTGTTAAGGTAATTTAAGAATTAATTTGCTTTTTTCTCATCTGCTTCCCATATTAGAACAAGATCATCTATGAATCTCTTGTAATAAATCACATATTCACGAAAAGGATTAGTATTGCTGTATATGAGTGTTTCTTCTAACCAACCCATAACTAAGTTTGCATATGAGGGCGCAAATTTCGCCCCCATCGCAGTTCCTTGTTTTTGAATGTAGTGGTCATTTTCAAATGTGAAACTATTATGTTCCAATAAAAATTCTATAACTTACAATACATATTTCTTAAAAGCATTCTCTAGTTTGATGTCTTTATCTAAATAATATTCAATGGCTTGCAGACAGATAGAATGGGGGATTGAGGAGTAGAGCGATACAGCATCTACTGTGAGCCAGCTATAGCTTTCTTTCCACCCACAGTCATTAAAAATATTAATTATGTGCATAGTGTCTCTGACGTAGCTATTTAAAGAAAGGACAAACGGCTGTAGTATATCATCTACCCATTCTGACACATGTTCCAACAAGGAACCATTGCCCGACACAATGGGTCTACCTTTAATGTTATCTATGCCTTTGTGTGTCTTGGGTAGATGATAGAACACCGCCGTTCTTGGAAATTCAACATACAGATAATCAAAGGTGGGTGCATCAATGAATCCATTCCTTTTACCTTCATTGAGAATTTTAAACAATTGTTTTTGGAAGTCAATGCGAGGATTATAACTAACCTTTTTGTATACATTGGGGTCTACTAGCTGTCTTTTGGCTTCTGCCACATACCAAGATCTGTCACAGACAACTATACTGCTACCCTTATCGGCTCGCTTGATAATAATACTCTCATTTTTCTCAAGAGATGTAAGTGCATCTCTCTCTTTTTTTGTTAAATTGTTCTGTTTCCTTTCTCTTGTCTTATGTGCACTTAAATGCCTTAAGTCTTCTACTACTCTTTTCTGAAAGAGCTCCAGTTGTTTACCTCTGGATTGTAGTGGATAGAAATTAGACTTACATTTAAATCCTATATGTTTATCTTTAAGATGTTCAGTTGCAGGGGAATTAGGGTCTTCATTTAATAGCTGTTCAAGATCCCTGCGAGTGCAGAGATCCTGAAAGTTGAGATCATTAATTTTCCAGCTCTCCATGGTCTGCTCTGGTTCTTTATCTGTTTGATCTGTTTGATGTTTAAAAAAATCTTTCTTTAAGGTAAGGGACCTAACAAATTTGTTCATATCCAGAATAGTTTGAAAGAGAACAAAGTCTCTAGAGGGGCACAAATTTAGCCCATAACTTAAAACCTTATATTCAGTCTCGCTCAAACTATGAGAGGATATGTTAATCACTGTGTTTACACATATTTCTGATTGCTTTTGTTTTCTCTTAGCAGATTCCTTACTTGTTTCTTTTCTATATTTTTCTGTTCTTTCAAAATTGTATGCTGTCCCCCCCCTTTGGGGCATCTGAAGCCTCCTGAAAAACCTCCATATGATCTCTTACTTTTGGTTTAGCTCCTAATTCTAAATGATTAGGTTGTGTGTCTATTATCTGGGTATTTAAATCTTCATGGGTGGCTATTCTTGTGCCTGAACTTGTGTTAGCTGTTGACTCAGTGGATTTGATTTCCCAATCAGAGGCTGAGCTTCCTTCTGAGGCAGAATAGTCTGTCCCTGATGCAGAGCTTTCCTCATCAGTAAATTCCTGTATATCTGCAGCAAAACTTACTTTTTTTTCTATTGCGTCTATTTTTCTTGTGTGAAGATTTACCTGGAAAATTGGTGTCATTTTTTACTTGGCCAATACTTTTCTCCTGAATCTGATTTGGATTTTTCTGGTTAAACTGTACTATTTTTCTAAACTTTCTACGCCAGACATATACTGTCTTATTAGCATAATCTTTACTGTCCCTCTGATATTTAGAATATTTAATATTCATTATATTCTGTTTGGTAGCTTCAATAGTCTCATGGAGCATGGTATCAAACTTTTCATATCTGTCATCTTCCTTATATTTACTCATTTCAGTTTGTAATGCACAGATATCATCTTTATATTTTTGAATTAACTGAGTTTTATGTTTAATCAATAGTCCCATGAGTCTAATAGAGCACTCAGTCAGAATGTCGTTCCATTCAGAGATAAAGTCTTTATCGTCAGTATCAAAGGTAGGAAATTTCTGTAATCTTAGTCCTCGTGGTATCATGCCTTTACTAATGTATCTAGTGAATGTCCAATTATCCATGCAAAGTCTAAGTTCTTTTAATTTATAGTCCTCCAGCATTGCAAACAAATCACCAAGTTTTGCATTTTTGATACACACTTTAGACAAATCTTGCAGTTCACAAACATCCAAGTCCCAATCATCATCGGTACAGAGCGAGTAAAACTGCTTATCCGTTGTTAACTCCATTCCAGAGTAGTTAAAAAAAATGCCTGATATTACTATTATAGTAAATTATTTAGAAAGTCTAAACAATCAAAAAATGCTTATATATGGTAGAGCGTTTAGTAAAACAATAAATTGACTCCAATATGCCAATAATATGTTCAAATCACAAACAGAGTGGGTGAGGAATGGTTAATATAATAAATTACAGGTATCACACTGTATGCGTAGAACATAGATGAGGGGCCCATAAGATCAATGAGAGAGTGTGGTCGTCCTAGCTGCGTCTATCTGTGTTAAGGTTATACCTATCTGGGAGGAAGCAAGGGTCTTCACCCTGCATCGGCAGGAGCACCAGGGGAAAGGCCGAGATTACTCTTGCGTAAGTACGGGTGAAGCCGAGACGTGACCGCTGAGTCAATATTACTCTAAGCTTGTTGGTGACAGCCGAGTCAAGTGTTTTAAGTTGGAATCTCTGTTATCTCCTCTCTCAATGATCTTATGGCCCCTCATCTATGTTCTACGCATACAGTGTGATACCTGTCATTTATTATATTAACCATGTAAGGTTAACCCCTTCCTTGCCTGAAGGAGGATAACCCTAAGTTTCCATGTCACATATGAAATGCCTGCCCACTGCCATTAGACATCCTAGATTATGGATGTAGTGTCCCATATAAGGTAGAGAGAGAAATTAAGCCATGTAGTGCCAGCTTCCTAGCCCCAGAAGACAAAAGGCACTTACCTGCACATTTAGCTGTCCGGCAGTAGGACAGCTCACCCGGTATGAGAGGATGCCTCTCCTCACATGGACCTGTGGAAGAAAAGAAAGACTTACACAGGCTATCTAGATAGGTCTGCAAAACTGTTTGGGAGGCGCAGTGGGCATTGTAACCCACAAGTTCCCAATTGCTTTAAAGGGCCACTAAACCCAAAATCTTTCTTTCATGGTTTAGATAGAGAATAGAAATTTAAACATTACAATTTACTTCTATTATTTATTTTGCTTCATTTTTTAGATATCCTTAGTTGAAGAAAAAGCAATGCACATGGTGAGCCAATCACACAAGGCTTCTATGTGCAGCAACCAATCAACAGCTACTGAGCATATCTAGATATGCTTTTCAGCAAAGAATATCAAGAGAATAAAACTAATGAGATAATATAAGTAAATTAGAAAGATGTTTAAAATTACATTCTCTTTCTAAATCATGAAAGAAAAAATGTGGGTTTCATGACCCTTTAAAGCCACCACTGCTCTACTGAAGAGACTGACGTGGGCTACGGCTAGACCCCAGGAAAGATCAGAGCAAACCTACTCTGCTTTAAAATAAAAAAATCTTGATTGAAGAAAATTCTTATCAGACACCTAAACTTCACCTCTTCCTTGTAATGCAGGCAAAGAGAATAACTGGGGGTTGTGGGAAGGGAAGTGATACTTAACAGCTTTGCTGTGGTGCTCTTTGCCTCCTCCTGCTGACCAGGAGTGATATTCCCAACAGTAATTGATGATGATCCATGGACTCACTGTGTTATTAGAAATAATTTATTTATTCTTTTTCTCATGGTGGCGAGACTCCAAAAGCCATTACTCCTGGCTACTAGGAAGAGGCAAATATACCCAACATACCAAGAGCTTTTAATCTCTCCCACTTCTCTTTACACACAATCTAATGTATAGCCAAGAAGAAGAGAAAGACTGGAAAACAGGAAGGCACAAAGCAGAGAGGTGCAAACTAAAACTGATGCCAACTGATTCTAAGAAACTGGGCTGGTCTCGTGGATTTTCACCACCATGAAAGAAAGGAATAGATCAGGTATGCATAAATGATGTATTCTTTTATATGCGGGTGCACAACCCATTACATCTGGGATCTCATATGCAAGCTGTCGAGTCTAAAAGAAAATAAGTTGGAAAAAAGAAAATGTATGCTTATCTGATAAATGTATTTCTTTTACGATATGAAGAGTCCACGGATTTCATCCTTACTTATGGGATATCGCCTCCTGGTCAGCAGGAGGAGGCAAAGAGCTCCACAGCAGAGCTGTATATATAGCCCCTCCCTTCCCTCCCCCTCCAGTCATTTGACCGAAGTTAGGAAGAGAAAGGAAAGGCCAAGGAGCAGAGGTGACTGAAGTTTAACAAAAATAAAAACCTGTCTTTAGAAAAAATAACAGGGTGGGCCGTGGACTCGTCATATCGTAAAAGAAATAAATTTATCAGGTAAGCATAAATTTCCTTTTCTTTTACAAGCTATGACGAGTCCACGGATTTCATCCTTACTTATGGGATACAATACCAAAGCTATAGGCCACGGATGAAAGGGAGGGACAAGACAGGAACCTAAACGGAAGGCACCACTGCTTGAAGAACCTTTCTCCCAAAAACAGCCTCAGATGAAGCGAACCTCAGTATGAAGAGACGACCAAGTTGCAGCCTTGCAAATCTGTTCAACAAAAGCATCATTTTTAAATGCCCATGAGGAAGCCACAGCCTTAATAGAATGAGCCATGATTCGTTCTGGAGGCTGCTGTCCAGCAGTCTCATATGCAAGACGGATGATACTCTTCAGCTAAAATGAAAGAGAGGTAGCCGTAGCTTTCAGACCCCTACGTTTCCCAGCAAAAACAACAAATAATGAAGATGTTTGACGAAAATCCTTAGTCGCCTGCAAGTAGAACTTCAAGGCACGGACTACGCCTAATTTATGTAACAGACGTTCCTTCTTAGAAGAAGGGTTAGGACACAAGGAAGGAACCACAATTTCCTGATTAATATTCTTGTTAGAGACAACCTTAGGAAGAAAACCAGGTTTGGTACGTAACACCACCTTATCAGCATGGAAGATAAGATAAGGAGAATCACATTGTAAAGCCGAAAGTTCAGAAACTCTGCGAGCAGAAGAAATAGCAACCAAAAATAAAACTTTCCAAGATAATAACTTAATATCTATGGAATGCATGGGTTCAAACGGAAACCCCTTGAAGAACATTAAGAACTAAATTCAAACTCCAAGGAGGAACAATTGGTCTAAACACAGGCTTGATTCTAGTCAGAGCCTGACAAAAAGATTTAACATCTGCAACATCTGCCAGATGTTTGTGTAGCAAGATAGATAAAGCAGAAATCTGTCCCTTTAAGGAACTTGCTGATAACCCTTTCTCCAATCCTTCTTGGAGAAAGGACAAAATTCTAGGAATCTGAATCTTACTTCATGAGTAGCCCTTGGATTCGCACCAATAAAGATATTTACGCCATATCTTATGGTAAATCTTTCAAGTAACAGGCTTACGTGCCTGGATCAAGGTATCAATGACCGAATCAGAGAACCCTCGCTTAGATAAAATCAAGCGTTCGATCTCCAAGCAGTCAGCTGCAGAGAAATTAGATTTGTATGATGTAAGGGCCCCTGAATGAGAAGGTCCTGCCTCAATGGAAGTTTCCACGGCGGCAGAGAGGACATGTCCACCAGATCGTCATACCAAGTTCTGGGAGGCCACGCCGGAACAATTAGAATCACCGAAGCCCTCTCCTGTTTGATCCGTGCAATCACCCGGGGAAGGAAAGCAAACGGTGGAAACACATAAGCTAGGTTGAACGACCAAGGCACTGCCAAGGCATCTATCAGTTGGGCCTGAGGATCCCTGGACCTGGATCCGTATCTTGGGAGCTTGGCATTCTGACGAGACGCCATCAGATCTAATTCCGGTCTGCCTCACCTGAGAATCAGGGTGGCAAAGACCTCCAGGTGGAGTTCCCACTCCCCCGGATGAAACGTCTGTCTGCTCAAAAAATCCGCCTCCCAGTTGTCTACTCCTGTAATGTAGATTGCTGACAGATAACAAGAGTCTCCGCCCACCGAATTATCTTGGATACTTCTGTCATCGCCAAGGAACTCCTTGTTCCTCCCTGATGATTGATGTAAGCCACAGTCGTGATGTTTTACGACTGAAATCGGATGAACTTTGCCGAAGCCAACTGAGGCCAAGCCTGAAGAGCATTGAATATTGCCCTTAACTCCAGAATATTGATTGGAAGTAGAGACTCCGACCGAGTCCACACCCTGAGCCTTCAGGGAATTCCAGACTGCACCCCAGCCTAGTAGACTGGCGTCCGTTGTCACAATCACCCATGAAGGTCTGCGAAAGCACATCCCTTGGGACAGATGATCCAGCGACAACCACCAAAGAAGAGAGTCTCTTGTCTCCTGATCCAGATCTATCTGAGGAGACAAATCTGCATAATCTCCCTGAAGTGCGGGAGATTAGGCCCCGCCCTTCATGGGCGTATTAAACAACCCCTGCAAATTAACTTGCCGCCATACACAAGAGTCTCAGAGAAAATTGAAGTTCTCCCTCTGACTCCGGTGCCCCAGTGTCAGCCCATTATGTTATCACACACTGATACAAGCGTGTCTAATAAACAATTGCCCTACAAACAGTGTTACCCTGCAGTAAAAAACAGATCCCAGCCCCTCTAACAAATTATGGTGTATGAAGGAGGGAGATGGGAAGCTACGTGTTACGGTCCATTCCTGTACCATTGAACCCACACTAGTAGAAAGGGAAACTTAACATAAGCCCTTTCACAAACAGAGGAAGTAATACAGTCAAACTGAGATTAGCATACAAGCCCTAGATAAAGTAGAATGTGCTTACCTCTATGCTGAGGAACAGCATCATGATCCTTTAGTGTCAAGAGGTCCACTCTTCCTCCTGAGGCCCTGCAAGGATAGAAAAGTCTTAGTTCCCATTTTCTAAGACTATAAATAGAAGACAGCCTAAGTAAGGGAGGCACAGTGAGCTAAAAAAGTCGACTAGTTCCCACAGCCTAGGTGGCTATTACTCTAGAAGCTGCTCTATTGGAAAAAAACATAATTTATGCTTACCTGATAAATTCATTTCTTCTGTTGTGTGATCAGTCCACGGGTCATCATTACTTCTGGATATTATCTGCTCCCCCACAGGAAGTGCAAGAGGATTCACCCAGCAGAGCTGCTACACAGCTCCTCCCCTCTACGTCACCTCCAGTCATTCGACCAAAGACCAACGAGAAAGGAGAAGCCAAGGGTGCAGTGGTGACTGAATTATAATTTAAAAAATATGTACCTGCCTTAAAAAACAGGGCGGGCCGTGGACTGATCACACAACAGAAGAAATGAATTTATCAGGTAAGCATAAATTATGTTTTCTTCTGTTATGTGTGATCAGTCCACGGGTCATCATTACTTCTGGATACCAATACCAAAGCAAAAGTACACGGATGACGGGAGGGATAGGCAGGCTCATTATACAGAAGGAACCACTGCCTGAAGAACCTTTCTCCCAAAAATAGCCTCCGAAGAAGCAAAAGTGTCAAATTTGTAAAATTTGGAAAAAGTATGAAGCGAAGACCAAGTTGCAGCCTTGCAAATCTGTTCAACAGAGGCCTCATTCTTAAAGGCCCAAGTGGAAGCCACAGCTCTAGTGGAATGAGCTGTAATTCTTTCAGGAGGCTGCTGTCCAGCAGTCTCATAGGCTAAACGTATTATGCTACGAAGCCAAAAAGAGAGAGAGGTAGCAGAAGCTTTTTGACCTCTCCTCTGTCCAGAATAAACGACAAACAGGGAAGAAGTTTGGCGAAAATCTTTAGTTGCCTGCAAGTAGAACTTGAGGGCACGAACTACATCCAGATTGTGTAGAAGACGTTCCTTCTTTGAAGAAGGATTTGGACACAAGGATGGAACAACAATCTCTTGATTGATATTCCTGTTAGATACAACCTTAGGTAAGAACCCAGGTTTAGTACGCAGAACTACCTTGTCTGAGTGAAAGATCAGATAAGGAGAATCACAATGTAGGGCTGATAACTCAGAGACTCTTCGAGCCGAGGAAATAGCCATTAAAAATAGAACTTTCCAAGATAACAATTTTATATCAATGGAATGAAGGGGTTCAAACGGAACACCCTGTAAAACGTTAAGAACTAAGTTTAAACTCCATGGCGGAGCAACAGTTTTAAACACAGGCTTGATCCTAGCTAAAGCCTGACAAAAGGCCTGGATGTCTGAATTTTCTGACAGACGCCTGTGTAACAAGATGGACAGAGCTGAAATCTGTCCCTTTAATGAGCTAGCCGATAAACCCTTTTCTAAACCTTCTTGTAGAAAAGACAATATCCTAGGAATCCTAACCTTACTCCAAGAGTAATCTTTGGATTCACACCAGTATAGGTATTTACGCCATATTTTATGGTAAATCTTTCTGGTAACAGGCTTCCTAGCCTGTATCAGGGTATCAATAACCGACTCAGAAAAACCACGTTTTGATAAAATCAAGCGTTCAATTTCCAAGCAGTCAGCTTCAGAGAAGTTAGACTTTGATGTTTGAATGGACCCTGAATCAGAAGGTCCTGTCTTAGAGGTAGAGACCAAGGTGGACAGGATGACATGTCCACTAGATCTGCATACCAAGTCCTGCGCGGCCATGCAGGCGCTATTAGAATCACTGATGCTCTCTCCTGTTTGATTTTGGCAATCAATCGAGGAAGCAGCGGGAAGGGTGGAAACACATAAGCCATCCTGAAGTTCCAAGGTGCTGTCAAAGCATCTATCAGAACCGCTCCCGGATCCCTGGATCTGGATCCGTAGCGAGGAAGTTTGGCGTTCTGGCGAGACGCCATGAGATCTATCTCTGGTTTGCCCCAACGTCGAAGTATTTGGGCAAAGACCTCCGGATGAAGTTCCCACTCCCCCGGATGAAGAGTCTGGCGACTCAAGAAATCCGCCTCCCAGTTCTCCACTCCCGGGATGTGGATTGCTGACAGGTGGCAAGAGTGAGACTCTGCCCAGCGAATTATCTTTGATACTTCTATCATTGCTAGGGAGCTTCTTGTCCCTCCCTGATGGTTGATGTAAGCTACAGTCGTGATGTTGTCCGACTGAAACCTGATGAACCCCCGAGTCTTTAACTGGGGCCAAGCTAGAAGGGCATTGAGAACTGCTCTCAATTCCAGAATGTTTATTGGCAGGAGACTTTCCTCCTGACTCCATTGTCCCTGAGCCTTCAGAGAATTCCAGACAGCGCCCCAACCTAGAAGGCTGGCGTCTGTTGTTACGATTGTCCAGTCCGGCCTGCTGAACGGCATCCCCCTGGACAGATGTGGCCGAGAAAGCCACCATAGAAGAGAGTTTCTGGTCTCTTGATCCAGATTCAGAGTGGGGGACAAATCTGAGTAATCCCCATTCCACTGACTCAGCATGCACAATTGCAGCGGTCTGAGATGTAGGCGTGCAAAGGGTACTATGTCCATTGCTGCTACCATTAAGCCGATCACCTCCATGCATTGAGCTACTGACGGGAGTTGAATGGAATGAAGGACACGGCATGCATTTAGAAGCTTTGTTAATCTGTCTTCTGTCAGATAAATCTTCATTTCTACAGAATCTATAAGAGTCCCCAAGAATGGAACTCTTGTGAGAGGCAAGAGAGAACTCTTCTTTTCGTTCACTTTCCATCCATGCGACCTTAGAAATGCCAGAACTAACTCTGTATGAGACTTGGCAGTTTGAAAGCTTGAATCTTGTATCAGAATGTCGTCTAGGTACGGAGCTACCGAAATTCCTCGCGGTCTCAGAACCGCTAGAAGGGCACCCAGAACCTTTGTGAAGATTCTTGGAGCCGTAGCCAATCCGAATGGAAGGGCTACAAACTGGTAATGCCTGTCTAAAAAGGCAAACCTTAGATACCGGTAATGATCTTTGTGAATCGGTATGTGAAGGTAAGCATCCTTTAAATCCACTGTGGTCATGTATTGACCCTTTTGGATCATGGGTAAGATTGTCCGAATAGTTTCCATTTTGAACGATGGAACTCGTAGGAATTTGTTTAGGATCTTTAAATCCAAGATTGGCCTGAAAGTTCCCTCTTTTTTGGGAACCACAAACAGGTTTGAGTAAAACCCTTGTCCTTGTTCCGACCGCGGAACCGGATGGATCACTCCCATTAATAATAGATCTTGTACACAGCGTAGAAACGCGTCTTTCTTTATTTGGTTTGTTGACAACCTTGACAGATGAAATCTCCCTCTTGGGGGAGATAATTTGAAGTCTAGAAGGTATCCCTGAGATATGATCTCTAGCGCCCAGGGATCCTGGACATCTCTTGCCCAAGCCTGGGCGAAGAGAGAGAGTCTGCCCCCCACTAGATCCGGTCCCGGATCGGGGGCCCTCGGTTCATGCTGTCTTAGGGGCAGCAGCAGGTTTTCTGGCCTGCTTGCCCTTATTCCAGGACTGGTTAGGTTTCCAGCCTTGTCTGTAACGAGCAACAGCTCCTTCCTGTTTTGGTGCAGTGGAAGTTGATGCTGCACCTGCTTTGAAATTCCGAAAGGGACGAAAATTAGACTGTCTAGCCTTAGCTTTGGCTTTGTCTTGCGGTAGAGCGTGGCCCTTACCTCCTGTAATGTCAGCGATAATTTCTTTCAAACCGGGCCCAAATAAAGTTTGCCCCTTGAAAGGTATATTAAGTAATTTGGACTTAGAAGTTACATCAGCCGACCAGGATTTTAGCCACAGCGCCCTACGTGCCTGAATGGCGAATCCTGAATTCTTAGCCGTAAGTTTGGTTAAATGTACTACGGCCTCCGAAATGAATGAATTAGCTAGTTTAAGGACTCTAAGCCTGTCCGTAATGTCGTCCAGCGTAGCGGAACTAAGGTTCTCTTCCAGAGACTCAATCCAAAATGCTGCCGCAGCCGTAATCGGCGCGATGCATGCAAGGGGTTGCAATATAAAACCTTGTTGAACAAACATTTTCTTAAGGTAACCCTCTAATTTTTTATCCATAGGATCTGAAAAAGCACAGCTATCCTCCACCGGGATAGTGGTGCGCTTAGCTAAAGTAGAAACTGCTCCCTCCACCTTAGGGACCGTTTGCCATAAGTCCCGTGTGGTGGCGTCTATTGGAAACATCTTTCTAAATATTGGAGGGGGTGAGAACGGCACACCGGGTCTATCCCACTCCTTAGTAACAATTTCAGTTAATCTCTTAGGTATAGGAAAAACGTCAGTACTCGCCGGTACCGCAAAGTATTTATCCAACCTACACATTTTCTCTGGTATTGCAACAGTGTTACAATCGTTAAGAGCCGCTAAGACCTCCCCTAGTAATACACGGAGGTTTTCCAATTTAAATTTAAAATTTGAAATATCTGAATCCAATCTGCTTGGATCAGAACCGTCACCTACAGAATGAAGCTCTCCGTCCTCATGCTCTGCAAGCTGTGACGCAGTATCAGACATGGCCCTAGAATTATCAGCGCACTCTGTTCTCACCCCAGAGTGATCACGCTTGCCTCTTAGTTCTGGTAACTTAGCCAAAACTTCAGTCATAACAGTAGCCATATCTTGTAATGTTATCTGTAATGGCTGCCCAGATGTACTAGGCGCCATAATATCACGCACCTCCCGGGCGGGAGATGCAGGTACTGACACGTGAGGCGAGTTAGTCGGCATAACTCTCCCCTCGCTGTTTGGTGAAATTTGTTCAATTTGTACAGATTTGCTTTTATTTAAAGTAGCATCAATACAGTTAGTACATAAATTTCTATTGGGCTCCACCTTGGCATTGGAACAAATGACACAGGTATCTTCCTCTGAATCAGACATGTTTAACACACTAGCAATAAACATGCAACTTGGTTACAATCTTATTTAACAAAAACGTACTGTGCCTCAAAGAAGCACTAAACGATTAAATGACAGTTGAAATAATGAACTGAAAAACAGTTATAGCATCACTCTTTAAAAACAACACAACTTGTTAGCAAAGGTTTGTTCCCATTAGTAAAGCAACACTAATTAAATTTTAAACATAAAAATTACAGAGCAACGTTTTAAAACACAGTCACTACATAAATCTCACAGCTCTGCTGAGAGAATCTACCTCCCTTCAAAGAAGTTTGAAGACCCCTGAGTTCTGTTAGAGATGAACCGGATCATGCAGAAAATACAAGTGTAACTGACTGAAAATTTTTTGATGCGTAGCAAAGAGCGCCAAAAAACGGCCCCTCCCCCTCACACACAGCAGTGAGAGAGAAACGAAACTGTCATAAGCAAAACAAGCAAACTGCCAAGTGGAAAAATAACGCCCAAATATTTATTCACTCAGTACCTCAGAAATGCAAACGATTCTACATTCCAGCAAAAACGTTTAACATGAATTAAATACCTATTAAAAGGTTTAATGTACTTTTACAGAGTAATTCCGGTGAAATACCATCCCCAGAATACTGAAGTGTAGAGTATACGTACATGTCATTATAACGGTATAGCAGGATTTTCTCATCAATTCCATTCAGAAAATAAAAACTGCTACATACCTCAATGCAGATTCAACTGCCCGCTGTCCCCTGATCTGAAGCTTTTACCTCCCTCAGATGGCCGAGAAACAGCAATATGATCTTAACTACTCCGGTTAAAATCATAAGAAAAACTCTGGTAGATTCTTCTTCAAACTCTGCCAGAGAAGTAATAACACGCTCCGGTGCTATTGTAAAATAACAAACTTTTGATTGAAGTTATAAAAACTAAGTATAATCACCATAGTCCTCTCACACCTCCTATCTAGTCTTTGGGTGCAAGAGAATGACTGGAGGTGACGTAGAGGGGAGGAGCTGTGTAGCAGCTCTGCTGGGTGAATCCTCTTGCACTTCCTGTGGGGGAGCAGATAATATCCAGAAGTAATGATGACCCGTGGACTGATCACACATAACAGAAGAAATAGTGCACACAGGCACCATTTAAAATAAACTCTTGATTGAAGAAATGTAAACTAACACCTCACTTTACCTCTTCCTATCACTAACACAGGCAAAGAGAATGACTGGAGGGGGAGGGAAGGGAGGGGCTATATACAGCTCTGCTGTGGAGCTCTTTGCCTCCTCCTGCTGACCAGGAGGTGATATCCCATAAGTAAGGATGAAATCCGTGGACTCGTCATATCTTGTAAAAGAAATGTGCATGATACTGTGGCCTGGAAGACATTTCTTCCAAAAGCTGCTGCAGAAAAAGCAAAAACATCAAAATGGTAAAATTTGGAGAGTAAGAAAGACCAGGTTGCTGCTTTGCAAATCTGTACAACAGAAGTTACACTCCTAAATGCCCAAAAAGGGTAAACTGACCTGGTATAATAAACCAAAATGTGTTTTGGAAGAGACTTACCCGCCTACAAGCTTTATAAATTAATTACTTAGTACCAGCTATAGCCTTTTTGATACTTATGTGGGCCACAAAAATGAAAAACTTGTAGACTGTTCTTACTACTTAGTAACTTGCTAACAGGGCCGTTTTTAGGACTTTGGATTAGTAGCTGACCGCTGTCAGGAATCACCTGGGAACCCCCATCATCAGGATTCAAGGTTCTTTTTTGTGACTTTCCTTTTGTTTTACTCATTTGGATTACAAATTACTTTTTATTTCGTTTTCTTGATCATCACTAACATTTGTTGAACATCATTTTGTACTTTTATTTTTTCATTGGATTTTTTCACTCATCTCATCTTTTGATTTTTTTCACATCATTGTGCTACTTCATTTCATCACATTTTTTACCTTTATTATTTTTTCACACAATTTTTTCCACCGATTTTTATTCATTTTTATTCTTTTTTATGCACTGCAGTGCCACTAGTACTTGCATTTGAGATATTTTGTATTTGCTATCTTCCACAACGTTTATTGATGTGTATGTATATTGTTTACTAATTGGTTAATACCACTTTGTACATCCAACTCACTTATTCACCACACATTACTACCACTGTTCATTATTTTCCATATAACTATTGTCTATCATGGATCCATGATTTTTATTGTCAGTTTTATTGTATTTTTAATGTAGGGATTTTAACCACCTCCCTGGCATTTCTCATTATTTACCTTTCACTCTGTTACTCTGTGCTAATTAAACCATTTTAGAACCATTTGGGTCATTACCTTATTTTTAGGGACCCCTTTAACACTCCTAGTTTTTTAGTGTTTATTATTTCTTAGCCTTTGTTGGCGCTGTACTCATTATTTATTTATTTCACTAAGAATACCAAGAGAACAAAGCAAAGTTGGTGATAAAAGTAAATTGGAAAGTTGTTTAAAATTACATGCCCTATTTGAAACATAAAAGTTTTTTTGAACTTGACTGTCCCTTTAAGGTTTCAACAGTATCAACAGTATACTCATTTTATTATGAAATAAATTAAAAAAAAAAAAAAAAAAACAGCTAGTCCCTTATCTTGCTTACCTTTTTTGCAGAGAGGAGGCTAAATCCCTGGTGGTCGAAATAGGGGTAAAACCGTTAAAAATGAATTCTTGATAGTCCGGTGGGGGAGTGATTTGTCTGTACCTTTGGATAGTGCAGACCATACTAATTGCTTCTTCCAGCCGGCGTTCAGTGATGAGAGTCAGAGCACAAGCTGCATTCTGACTCACACTAAGCGGCAGCAATGCAAATAAAAAGGAATGTGCAGGTGCACCCTAAGGTAGCGCAGGCTCTGACCAGGCCCAGATGCCAGAGGACACTAGGACATTTCCCGGTATCCTGGTGGGCTAGTCTTGTGGGCCATATGTAATTGGTTTATGGGGGCCTTCAGCCGAAGCAAACTCATCAAACTTGTAAAATTTTAAAAAAAGTGTGTACGAGGACAAATCTGATCCATTGAGGCTTTATTCTTAAATGTCCAAAAGGAAGCCACTGCTCTAGTGGAATAAGCCGTTATACTGCGTAAAACTGCCTTGTCAGCATGAAAAACCAGATAAGGGGGGTCACATTGCAAAGCAGAAATCTCAAACTCTGCGCACAGAGGCAATAGCTAACAAATAAAGAATTGTCTCCATTTTGAAAGAAGGAACACTCAGAAATTTGTTTAGGCACTTTAGGTCCAGAATTGGACGGAAAGTTCCCTCTTTCTTTGGAACCATGAAAAGGTTTGAATAAAACCCCAAACCTCTTTCTGCTGTAGGTACCGGGACAATTACTCCTAGAGAGGAGAGATCCCATATGCAACCTAAGAAGGCAGCCCTCTTTTCTGGTCTGGTGAAACATCTTCCTCAGAAAAGTTTCCATTTTCTTATCCATAGGCTCTCTAAAAGAAGAACTATCCTCCAAAGGGATAGTAGTATGCTTAGCCAGCGTAGAGATAGCGTCATTCACCTTAGGGATGGAGCCCCACAAATCTAATTGAGAGTCAGGGACCGGGAATAATTTTTTTAAAAGTAGACAAGGGGAAAAAAGAAGTTCCTAATCTTTCCCATTCGTTACTAATAATGTTCGCCATCTTAACTGGCACAGGAAAAGTCAGAGGGACCTTTCTATCTTCATAAACCCCGTCTAGTTTAGGGATCCTCAGGGAGAGTAGTCTCTGGAACCTCTAGTGAAGACAGAACCTCCTTTAATAAAAAAATCCAGATGCTCAATTTTAAATCTAAAGGAGGGTTCCTCCGCTGACGCAGGTTTAGAAACTGAAGTCTCTGACTCAGAAAGTTCACCCTCTAAAGCCACAGAGGTTAACTCATCCTCGGATACCTGGGACATAGCTAAATTCGACAAATATTTAGATGACTCTAGGTCAGGAGAACTATGTTTAACCTTTCTCAGGGCCGCAGACACCGCCAAATTTAACTGCGCAGTAAAGTCTGCTGGGAAAAGGCCCCCTCCAGTTAGAGGATTAGATGAGCCACGGGAAACTGCATGTGGAGCAGGTAATGTAGAAAGGGTAGTAATTTCACGGGACCCAGACTGCTGAGAAGTAGATGGTTTAGAGGGGCTAATAGTGCCATGAGTATGAGTAGTTGTCTCCCTTCTTAGACTTTAGAACAGGCAAATGGAACAAAATTGAGCAGGCGGGCAAACCACAGCCACCTCACAATATAAACAGGAATTATTAATCAGTACAGAAGGAGCAGAACCCTCTAATGTAGTATCAGAGTCCTCCATAGCTTTGTATATACCCACAGAGGACAAACAAAAATAAACATTTTTATTTAAAAAAAAAACGGTATCTTAATACACACAATGGCTGGGACACTTACCACCTCCTAGACCCAGACAGCTAACAGTGAACACGCTCTCCTCAGAAATGATGTCTGCTGCAGGATCTTAGGAAATGAAAGAGACCGCACCCGGTCATGTGGTGCTTAAGACAGGACTTTCCCTGTTCTGAAACAGGGCGCTAAGCTATTATGAGTTGCGCAACATTTCAAAAACAAAAGTGAACCCTGTTATATGCATCATATAACTCAAACATAAAAATTATAAAAAACATTTGTTTGAGTTATATGATGCATTTTGCGCTTACAGTTCTTGTGTTGGCTATATAGAAGTTTCTGTGTCATCAAGTAAACCTCATTTGTTTCAGATGCTTTGTTCATCATGTGCAAAATTTACCCTGACTGCTAGATCACATGACTTTTGTTATTTAAATATGGCCAGTGGCAGCAAACAGCTCTGTTCCATCTTTTTTTAAAATCAAGGGTTAACATACGTTTTTAAATTTCTGTAATCCGATTGGTTGTTCAACCTTTAAAAGTAAGGTGTGTGTATATGAACAATATCTATGATTAAGTACTCTTAAGAGTACGAAACGCATAATATTCCTGATGGATTAACCCCCTCCTGTGAGTTATTTATTTTAGGGATCAAATAAAGTTTTAGGTTTTTATGACTTGGCGTTGCGGCTCAACTTTTTGCATGTAAATTTTAAACAACTTTCCAATTTACTTTTATCACCAATTTTGATAAAAGTAAATCACCAATCACAAACGATTTATCACCAATACTTTTATCACCAATCACAAACGATTGTTCCAAGATGATTTTGGAGATCACTCTTGGAAGAAGAACTATAGGCGGGAAAATATAAGCAGGTTGATAACACCAAGGAAGTGTCAATGCATCCACTGCTTCCGCCTGAGGATCCCTGGACAGGTACCTGGGAAGTTTCTTGTTTAGATGAGAGGCCATCAGATCTATTTCTGGAAGCTCCCACATCTGAACAATTTGAGAAAACACATCTGGGTGGAGAGACCATTCTCCCGGATGTAAAGTCTGATGACTGAGATAATCCGCTTCCCAATTGTCTATACCTGGGATATGAACCGCAGAAATTAGGCAAGAGCTGGATTCCGCCCAAACAAGTATCCGGGATACTTCTTTCATAGCTTGAGGACTGTGAGTCCCACCCTGATGATTGACATATGCCACAGTTGAGAAATTGTCTATCTGAAAACAAATGAACGGTTCTCTCTTCAACAGAGGCCAAAACTGAAGAGCCCTGAGAATCGCACGTTCCAAAATATTGATAGGTAATCTCGCCTCTTGAGATGTCCAAACTTCTTGTGCAGTCAGAGATCCACAAACAGATCCCAAACCTGAAAGACTTGCATCTGTTGTGATCACAGTCCAGGTTGCATGAACGAAAGAGGCCCCTAGAATTATACAATGGTGATCTAACCACCAAGTCAGAGAAAGTCGAACATCGGGATTTAAGAATGTCAATTGTGATATCCTTGTATAATCCCTGTACCATTGGTTCAGCATACAAAGCTGGAGAGGTCACATATGAAAACGAGCAAAGGGGATCGCGTCTGATGCTGCAGTCATGAGACCTAAAACTTCCATGCACATAGCTACTGAAGGGAATGACTGAGACTGAAGGTTCTGCAACCAATTTTAAACATCCCTTGTCTGTTAGAGACAAAGTCATGGGCACTGAATCTATCTGGAAACCAAAAAAGGTTACCCTTGTCTAAGGAGTCAAATAACGTTTTGGTAAATTGATCCTCCAACCATGTCTTTGAAGAAACAACACTAGTTGATTCACGTGAGATTCTGCAGAACGTAAAGACTGAGCGAGTACCAAGATATCGTCCAAATAAGGAAACACCGCAATACCCCACTCTCTGATTACAGAGAGTAGGGCACCGAGAACCTTTGAAAAGATTCTTGAAGCTGCTGCTAGGCCAAAAGGAAGAGCAACAAATTGGTAATGCTTGTCTAGAAAAGAGAATCTCAGGAACTGATAGTGATACGGATGAATCGGAATATGAAGATATGCATTCTGTAAGTCTATTGTGGACATATAATGCCCTTGCTGAACAAAAGGCAGAATAGTCCTTATAGTCACCATTTTGAAAGTTGGTACTCTTACAAATCGATTCAAAATCTTTAGATCCAGAACTGGTCTGAATGAATTTTCTTTCTTTGGGACAATGAATAGATTTGAATAAAACCCCAGACCCTGTTCCTAAAACTGAACTGGCATGATTACCCCTGATAACTCCAGGTCTGAAACACACTTCTGGAAAGCCTGAGCCTTTCCTGGGTTCGCTGGAATGCGTGAGAGAAAAAAAATCTTCTCACAGGCGGTCTTACTCTGAAACCTATTCTGTACCCCTGAGAGAAAATACTCTGAATCCAATTGTTACGGTACCAACAGGATACCAAGGGTTAATACCAGGGAACAATGTCCTGCATACAGAATCAGCACTTCACAACCTCGATCAGTTTCCCTGCAAACATGAGACCAAGCTCCACATTTCAGGTTTAAAAAAGAATATATTTATTAAAGGCTGAATGCCTAGTATTTATACAGGTTTTGACCCCAGATGGGGGGGTTGAATATAACCCTGGCTTCAGGTTACAGAGGGCATTGGTTAAACAGTAAAGCAAACATATGAACAATGCATCAAACCTCTAAGAATTGTCTATTCACAGGTAAAACAGATTAACATATTAAGTACTCAGACAATCTGATGTTGGGCAGTCTAGTTAACATAATCCCACAAAACCCAATCAGTTTACCTAGACAGACTCCTGAGACACAATCAGATCTTAAACATACATAGAATACATCTTATTACAGAATATAGGAACAGTTCTTATTAGCTATAAAGTCTTTTATGCCCACTTGGCTTATAGAGTCACAATTGCTCCCACAAGGGGCACTCACACCCTGTACCCATCCTGTATTTATGGATACAGGGTGACATAGACATAAGACAGAGTTATGAAAGTACATGGGGTGTCCAGCATATAAAATTCCATATTTCCATGCAGTCTCTGGGTATCCTTAAGCCCATGCACCTCCAGCCCAAAGAATGTTCCATAACAGGCCCTCCAATGTACAGTGGCGAGATTGGTTTTGTCACACCAATGATTTTGGACTGAATTGATCCAAATATCTTTGAAAAATTTTAATCTGCCCCTACCAGCTGAACTGGAATAAGGTCCGCACCCTCATGCGTACTTGGGGGCTGGCTTTGATCTTTTAAATGGCTTGGATTTATTCCAATTTGAGGAAGGCTTCCAATTGGAAACAGATTCCTTTGGGGAAGGATTAGATTTCTGTTCCTTATTATGTCGAAAGGAACAAAAATGGTTAGAAGCTTTAGATTTACCCTTAGGTTTTTTATCCTGGGCAAAAAGACTCCCTTCCTCCCAGTGACAGTTGAAATTATTGAATCCAACTGAGAACCAAATCATTTATTACCTTGGAAAGAAAGAGATAGCAATTTGGACTTAGAAGTCATATCAGCATTCCAAGATTTAAGCCATAAAGCTCTTCTAGCTAAAATAGCTAAAGACATATCTAACATCAATTTTGATGATATAAAAAATGGCATCACAAATGAAATTATTAGCATGCTGAATCAACTTAACAATGCTAGACAAATCATGATCAGATACTTGTTGCGCTAAAGTTTCCAACCAAAAAGTTGAAGCAGCTGCAACATCAGCTAAAGAAATTGCAGGCCTAAGAAGATGACCTGAATATAAATAAGCCTTCCTTAGATAAGATTTAAGTTTCCTATCTAAAGGATCTTTAAAAGAAGTACTATCTTCCGTAGGAATAGTAGTACGTTTAGCAAGAGTAGAGATAGCCCCATCATCTTTGGGGATCTTTTCCCAAAACTCCAATCTAACAGTTGGCAAAGGATACAATTTTTTAAACCTTGAACAAGGAATAAAAAGTACCAGGCCTATTCCATTCCTTAGAAATCATATCTGAAATAGCATCAGGAACTGGAAAAACCTCTGGAATAACCACAGGAGGTTTATAAACAAACATAATTTAAACGTTTACTAGTTTTAATATCAAGAGGACTAGTTTCCTCCATATCTAATGTTATCAACACTTCTTTTAATAAAGAACAAATATACTCCATTTTAAATAAATAAGAGGATTTGTCAGTGTCAATATCTGAGGCAGGATCTTCTGAATCAGATAGATCCTCATCAAAGAAAGATAAATCAGTATGTTGCGGGTCATTTGAAATTTCATCAACTCTATGAGAAGTTTTAAAAGACCTTTAACGTTTATTAGAAGGCGGGATGGCAGACAAAGCCTTCTGAATAGAATCAGAAATAAATTATTTTAAATGTACAGGTATATCTTGTGCATTAGATGTTGAGGGAACATCTAGTTTACATCTAGTTTACAACAAATGTACTTAGCTTTGGTAGAACCGTTATCAGGCAGCAGTAATCCAGCAGTAAATTCTGAGACAGGATCAGATTGAGACATCTTGCAAATGTAAGAGAAAAAAACAACATATAAAGCAAAATTATCAATTTCCTTATATGGCAGTTTCAGGAATGGGAAAAAATGCAAACAGCATAGCCCTCTGACATAGAAAAAGGCCAGAGGCAAAAGGAATGGGGTTTTAAATAATGAAAATATTTGGCGCCAAGTATGACGCACAACAAACAGAAAAAAAATTTTTGGCGACAAAAACGTCCGGAAACGAAACACTCGCGTCATAGATGATGCAACCTTGTGAAGGATTCAGCGTCAACTAAGACGTCAGAAATGATGAATTTGCATCAACGAACATAACTTTGTGTCAAAAAAAATCTTGAGCCAAAAATTACGCAATAAATTTTGTCATTTATCGCCCTCGCAAGCCTAATTCTGCCCGCAAATTTAAAAGACAGTCAATTGAAAAAGAGACTATACCCCAGGTAAGAAATAATTTTTAATAAAAAAAGCATTTCCCAGATATGAAACTGACAGTCTGCAAAAAAGGAAATATACTGAAAACGTGAATCATGGCAAATATAAGTACAATACATATATTTAGAACTTTATATAAATACATAAAAGTGCCAAATCATAGCAGATAGCCAAACTAGTAGAGGTAATGGAATATGAGCGTATATCGTCAATCTGAAAAGGGAGGTAGGAGATGAATCCCTACGACCGATAACAGAGAACCTATGAAATAGATCCCTGTGAAGAAAACCATTGCATTCAATAGGTGATACTCCCTTCACATCCCTCTGACATTCACTGTACTCTGAGAGGAATCGGGCTTCAAAAAATGCTGAGAAGTGCATATCAACGTAGAAATCTTAGCACAAACTTACTTCACCACCTCCATAGGAGGCAAAGTTTGTAAAACTGAATTGTGGGTGTGGTGAGGGGTGTATTTATAGGCATTCTGAGGTTTGGGAAGCGTTGCCCCTCCTGGTAGGATTGTATATCCCATACGTCACTAGCTCATGGACTCTTGCCAATTACATGAAAGAAAACAATTTTCATATTAAAAGGACAGTAAAATCCAAATTTAAAATTGCATGCCCTATTTGACTCATGAAAGTTTAACAACTTTCCAGTTTATTTTTAGCATCAAATTTGCTTTGTTCTCTTGGTAATTGTTATTCTAGCATATAAACCTACGTAGGCTGTAATGATAATTTCTAATACCTTAAAGGCCACCTATTATTGGAATGCATTTGACAGGGTTTTTTTAAGCTTTCTGAGCCGAAACATGTCAGCAGTCAGTCCCTGAGTGGAGCCCATACTACTCACATCGCCACTGGAGATCCAAGATTTGTATCCCTATCTGGGATGAAAGATTTTATCTGCAAATAAAAGTTTTCAACTTGACATCGCTGTTTGCTGGTGCACCTCATTTTTCACCTTTCAAGGTTTTTTTTAAGCTACAGGGTGTTAGTTCATGTGAGCCATATAGATAACATTATGCTCATGCCTGTGGGGTTATGAGTCAAAACTATTTGCCTAAAATGCAAGTCAGTCAAAAGATCTGAGATAAGAAGGTTGTCTGCAGAAGCTTAGATACAAGGTAAACACTGAGCTAAAAAGTGTAATAATATCACAGTGTTGGTTATGCAAAACTGGGGACTGGTAAATAAAGGTATTATCTATCTTTTTTAAAACAATAAAATTGTTGGTGTTTACTGTCCCTTTAATCATATTAATCACCATGCCTACCACATGCTAAAGATAGATAGATTTAAAGCCAGAAAGGTTATATACTCAGTGCCTCATCACATAACACTTGGTTCTCTTAATTGTGGTGGATTTACACTACCTGCTACTGGAAGGGTCAGCAAACTTCAACACAATAGTCTTGGAGCAAATTTAATGTAAATTGAAGTGTTGCACCAAGGTGTGGCATTTCTGTCTTATGTATTGGTGCAGTCTAACCCAGTAAAACTATTTGTTTCTCTCTCCATAGGCCTCGTGAGCAGAGTTTGGGCATGGGAACCAAAGCAGCAGAAAGCAGCCAAACAGCTCAGGTTATATTAAGGAAAGTGGCTTAGAGAGAGACTTCAGGGCATATATCTGATGTGGGTATTGGGATGACAGATACCAGGGCCAGGATTCTGAAATCTGACATAGGTATAATTTTGAGGTATGGTAGAGCCAGGAATCAAAGAGAAGGTAAAATGTGGGTGTGTTGTTGACAAGTGGCTGAAATACCAGGTTCTAATGTGGGTATGTGTCTGGAAGGCCCAGCATCTGATATAAGGGTCTGATGTATGTGGCTGGCAGAGGATTTGATGTGCAAAAGGCTAATTAGCTGGGTTGTAGGTCCAGAAGCCTAATCTGGCTTGTTTGTATATTATTTTTGCTTATTATCATCAACAACAACAACAAATGTGTACTTCCTTAACTATCAAACGTAATTAAAAAAGCATCAGGTCACTTTATAATATTACTTTGGCACAACTTACATAAAAAATATACCTGTGCTATAGAGTTGTAATATGGGAAATCTGGTTTATCTACTATAACGCTGTGTGCACATATCCTTAATATTAGTTTCTCCCTTTACTAGGGGTTGCTTGTTAGATAATATTTATAAAAGATTTTATAACAAATCTGTAGCAGTAGTTAATTGTCTTACTAGGTTTTTGCATCCCTCTAAACAATTGAATAACACAGCTAAGCCAAAGTCAACTCAAGAAAAATCTCACCTCAAATCTTTCCTTTTCCGGTACTCCTCTTGAGGAATTGTCCAAGGCAGGTTTTGGGGCAAGCACTGCAGAACATCACTAGAAAAGTCTGAGAAGTCAACTCCATATTCTACTAAAACTCCCTCCGTTTCTGGTTCAATCTCACCAGCCTGTCCGAGACTCTTCATCAGAATTCTGGTGGGAAAGAAAGAGTTGTTCAATACATGCTGAAAATTGGTTTAACCAAGACTGCAAAATATACTGAAATGTAAATGTGTCTATGTTAATTATATATACAAATACATTAATTTACAGTGTATAGATACTGTATATGTCTCTGATTAATTGATTGCTTTCACATGACACAGGGGTGGGAAATAAAAGGAAATTTCTCAGCTTGCTCATTTGAAATTCAGAGTTTTATTACATAGTCTTCTTGTTATCATGAACTATTTGATTATGCAATTGTACTGTATTTTATGGTCCTATAACTTCTTTATGAAGTGACCTAAGCAGTGTTACTTTTTAAATCCACTTTTTTTTTGGTAACTCCTCTCATCTTGCAAAATAAATGATGCAATCACTGTTGAAGCAAAAAATAAAAAGGGCAAAATGAAAGAAGTAGCCTAAACAAAATATTGCATTTTAAATTTTGTTGGAAGCAATATACCTGCATATATTTTATGATGGTGAGAGTCCATGAGACATCCACTGCCGTCCACTAGGAGGAGGCAAAACAACCCAACATAACAGTTCTTTAATCCCTCCCACAATCCCTCAGTCATACATATGGCCAAGTAGATGAAGAAAAACAGAAAAGCAGGAAAGAACATAGAGCAAATGAAGTGCAAAACAAGTATTCCTGTAAGCTGTCATTAAAGAAACATCATGAAAGAACTGAACTTTTACCATTTTATAAAATAAAATGTCATTTTATAAGATGGTAAAAGTTCACAATACACCACATATGGATGGTATACCCAAGCAATGAAGTCTACAAGACCACTATGAAAGGCAAGACAACAGTTAAGAC
>NC_069502.1:446958340-446968340 GCF_027579735.1 Bombina bombina
TTTGAGGGGACAGAATATTTACACTGTTATACAGGCTGTACACTCACTACTTTACATTGTAGCAAAGTGTCATTTCTTCAGTGTTGTCAAATCAAAACATAAAATAAAATATTTACAAAAATGTGAGGAGTGTTCTCACTTTTGTGAGATACTGTATGTATGTATATATACACATATATATATATATATATATATATATACACATATATATATACACACACATATATATATATATATATATATATATATATATATATATATATATATACACACACACACACACAAACATACATACAAGTCGCAGTTTATTAGAGTGACAAGAAATAATACAAAAAGAGACAGTGCACAGATCCAGCAAGAAGAGATGGAACAGAACTTTAAAGAAAGAGGATATAAGAGCAAGGTCCTGAGAGAACAAGGGATTCAGGCTGGGATGGCAAAACAGAAGAACAAGGAGTTAACAGAACCAAACAAAAAGAGGCTGACATTCACCACAACATATAGAGCAGACAAGAATGAGTTTAACCGCATCTTGAAGCGCAGTTGGGAAATACTACAAAGTGACGACATGTTACCCTTCAAAAATATGGAGGTACCATTGACTGGATACAGAAAAGGGAAATCACTCAAAGATAGCCTTCAGATGACAGACCCAGTGCACTGCTACTCAAAAAACTGGTTGAATAAGCAAACGACTAAACCGGGTTGCTACAGATGTAGCGGCTGTACAACATGTAACGGATTACAGGTGGGTAGATATTTCAATCACCCCAGGCACAAGAAGAAGTATCTTAAACACAGGGTCACCTGCACCACCCCATACATCGTATACCTGCTTTACTGCCCGTGTAGTTTGTTTTTTACGTGGGTAAAACCTGCAACGACTTAAGAACAAGAAAGGCCAACCATCGGAGTGCCATACGACAAGCATTACGTATAGGAGACTCTAACCAACCGGTAGCACAACATTTCCTAGAACGAGGTCATAACGTATCAGACTTACGATATCATATTATAGACCATGTACCTACACTCAGCCATGGAGGAGATAGGAATAGGATACTCCTACAGAAAGAAACAAGATGGACTTTGAATTGGACACTATTACCCCGAAGGGCCTTAATACGAAACTGGAATGGCATAGTTTCATTTAAAGTTCCATTTGGATAATATAGCCTAACTGTTGCTCTGATAGTGACAGGCTCTCCTCTCTCTCTCTCTATTTCTCCCTTTTTCTTTTTCTCTTCTTTCCCCTTATCTTTTTATTTTCTCTCCTTTTTCTTTTCTTTTTCTATTTTTTCTTCTTATTTTCAGTTTCCTAACTTCTTTCTAGTCTCACCTCTTTTCAATCTCCCTATAAATTTGGTGTATTTTTTTGTGTTTTCTGTTTCTTGTCGTAGGCTCTTTAGGTTTATTTTGTGTTTCATTTTTGCCCGTTTTACTTATGCTTTTATTATTTATTTTTTATTTTAGATTTAGATTTCTTCTTAATATTTTTCTTCGTTTATTTCGAATTTACTTCTTGCTCCTCTGCGTATCTATAGTAGTAATTTCATGCTATACCTCCTTTAAGCATATGTGAAATATGATATGCCTTGAGAGCGTGCAGCGAATATTATCAGCATAGTTATTAGCATTCATTGCTTAACATATTTATTAGTGAATAGACGGTACAATTGTTCTGCAAGTAATTAGTTGATCTTTTGTATGGTTTGCAGACATTTTTAACATTGTTTAGTATTTACTTATTTAAAATACGGTCTAGGCAATTAGTTGTAGTGCATACTGATAGTATTTAGTAATTTGTTTTTAAATAAAGTTTCGTAGCACAGGTGTTAGTTATGTCTAAAATTACATGGTAATGGATATAGACAAATGCTGGTAGGTTGCTAATATTATTTCAAGAAATAATTATATTTATTATAATATTATTTCAAGAAAAAGGTGAGATCAAAACTAAACTATATAAGAAAAACTGGCAGTAATGGTTTTATTCATTCAGATTACTTCAGAAGTGATACAAAAAGAAAAATGTCAATATAGCGTATGAAAAAATATGAGAAAAGGGCAATGATAAAAAAAAAATAACCTCGCTTGGAAGAAACCGAGAGTTTGGAAAGAGGAATATAAATTTCATCTCTACATATAATGAGGGATCTATAGGCATAAAGCATATAATACAAAAACATTGGCACATTCTGAAAAAAGACAAGATTTTAAATGGTATAATAGGCCAGAAACCAGGATTTGTCTTTAAGAAAAATAAAAATTTTAAAAAAATCTTGGCCCCTAGTAAATTAAGAAAAGAACCAAAAAAGATTTCATAGTTAAATGAAAGAGTAACAAAGGGTTTTTACAAGTATTTGTATTTCATGTGAACAACTGAACACATGTTCAATACTGGCAAACCTACCAAAATAATTACCTCTACAACCAATGAGAAAACATGTGAATTACAAACCCTGTGCAACTGTAAAACGGAATATGTAGTATACTTGCTTCAATGTAGCTGTGAACTTCAATATATATAGGCCGCACAACAAGGCCATACAAGAAGAGATTATATGAACATGTCACAAATATTAAACAAGGTCTAAAATCCTTGAACCTGTAGAACCAAACATAATCAGGACCCAAAATGTCTGAGAGGTACAATTTTGGAACAGGTTCTTTTGGGAGACGGGGGGGGGGAGGGGACAGAGAGATACTTTTGATACAACGAGAAACCTACTGGATACACTATTTAAATAGTGTCCATGGGGTTTAAAAAAAAAAAAGATATAGATATTGCAGCCTTCCGATAAGGAAAAAAAGTGCGTATTTCATAGACTATGAAAGCAATGAGAATATACACCCATAAGAAGGTGAACAGTAAAAACATAATTTATGCTTACCTGATAAATTTATTTCTCTTGTGGTGTATCCAGTCCACGGATCATCCATTACTTGTGGGATATTCTCATTCCCAACAGGAAGTTGCAAGAGGACACCCACAGCAGAGCTGTCTATATAGCTCCTCCCCTAACTGCCATATCCAGTCATTCGACCGAAAACACGAAGAGAAAGGAGAAACCATAGGGTGCAGTGGTGACTGTAGTTTAAATGAAAAAATTACCTGCCTTAAAATGACAGGGCGGGCCGTGGACTGGATACACCACAAGAGAAATAAATTTATCAGGTAAGCATAAATTATGTTTTCTCTTGTAAGGTGTATCCAGTCCACGGATCATCCATTACTTGTGGGATACCAATACCAAAGCTAAAGTACACGGATGAAGGGAGGGACAAGGCAGGTACTTAAACGGAAGGTACCACTGCCTGTAAAACCTTTCTCCCAAAAATAGCCTCCGAAGAAGCAAAAGTATCAAATTTGTAGAATTTTGAAAAAGTATGAAGCGAAGACCAAGTCGCCGCTTATAAATCTGTTTCACAGAAGCCTCATTTTTAAAAGCCCATGTGGAAGCCACAGCTCTAGTAGAATGAGCTGTAATCCTTTCAGGAGGCTGCTGGTCAGCAGTCTCATAGGCTAAGCGGATTATGCTTCTTAGCCAAAAAGAAAGAGGTTGCCGAAGCCTTTTGACCTCTCCTCTGTCCAGAGTAGACAATAAACAAAGCAGATGTTTGACGAAAATCTTTAGTAGCTTGTAAGTAAAACTTTAAAGCATGAACCACGTCCAGATTGTGTAATAGACGTTCCTTCTTTGAAGAAGGATTAGGACACAAAGATGGAACAACAATCTCTTGATTGATATTCTTATTAGATACCACCTTAGGTAAAAACCCAGGTTTGGTACGCAGGACTACCTTATCCGCATGAAAGATCAGATAAGGAGAATCACATTGTAAAGCAGATAACTCGGAAACTCTACGAGCCGAGGAAATAGCTACCAAAAAAAGAACTTTCCAAGATAAAAGTTTGATATCTATGGAATGAAGAGGTTCAAACGGAACTCCTTGGAGAACCTTAAGAACCAGATTTAAGCTCCATGGCGGAGCAACAGGTTTAAACACAGGCTTGATTCTAACTAAAGCCTGAACGTCTGGAACATCTGCCAGACGCTTGTGCAAAAGAATAGACAGGGCAGAAATCTGTCCCTTTAAGGATCTAGCTGACAATCCTTTTTCCAAACCTTCTTGGAGAAAGGATAATATCCTGGGAATCCTGACCTTACTCCATGAGTAACCTTTGGATTCACACCAATAAAGATATTTACGCCAAATCTTATGGTAAATTTTCCTGGTGACAGGCTTTCGTGCCTGTATTAAGGTATCAATGACTGACTCAGAGAAGCCACGCTTTGATAAAATCAAGCGTTCAATCTCCAGGCAGTCAGTCTCAGAGAAATTAGATTTGGATGATTGAAAGGACCTTGTAGTAAAAGGTCTTGTCTTAACGGCAGAGTCCAAGGTGGAAAGGATGACATGTCCCCTAGATCTGCATACCAGGTCCTGCGTGGCCACGCAGGCTCCATCAAAATCACTGATGCTCTCTCCTGCTTGATCTTGGCAATCAGACGAGGGAGCAGAGGAAACGGTGGAAACACATAAGCCAGGATGAAAGACCAGTGCGCTGCTAGAGCATCTATCAGCGTCGCCTTGGGATCCCTGGAGCTGGATCCGTAACAAGGAAGCTTGGAGTTCTGGCGAGATGCCATGAGATCCAGCTCTGGTTTGCCCCAACGATGAACCAACTGTGTAAACACCTCCGGATGGAGTTCCCACTCCCCCGGATTAAAAGTGTGACGACTTAGAAAATCCGCCTCCCAGTTCTCTACTCCTGGGATATGGATAGCTGACAGGTGGCAGGAGTGAATCTCTGCCCAGCGAATTATCTTTGAGACTTCTAACATCGCTAGGGAACTCCTTGTTCCCCCTTGATGGTTGATGTAAGCCACAGTCGTGATGTTGTCCGACTGAAATCTGATGTACCTCAGAGTTGCTAACTAAGGCCAAGCCTGAAGAGCATTGAATATCGCTCTCAGTTCCAGAATATTTATTGGAAGGAGTGACTCCTCCTGAGTCCACGATCCCTGAGCCTTCAGGGAGTTCCAGACTGCACCCCAACCTAGAAGGCTGGCATCTGTTGTTACAATTGTCCAATCTGGCCTGCGAAAGGTCATACCTTTGGACAGATGGACCCGAGATAGCCACCAGAGAAGAGAATCCCTGGTCTCTTGATCCAGATTTAGTAGAGGGGACAAATCTGTGTAATCCCCATTCCACTGACTGAGCATGCAGAGTTGCAGCGGTCTGAGATGTAGACCTGCAAACGGCACTATGTCCATTGCCGCTACCATTAAGCCGATTACTTCCATGCACTGAGCCACCGAAGGGCGAGGAACACACAGCAGGAATTTAGAAGTTTTGATAACCTGGACTCCATCAGGTAAATTTTCATTTCTACAGAATCTATCAGAGTCCCTAGGAAGGAAACTCTTGTGAGGGGGGATAGAGAACTCTTTTCCTCGTTCACCTTCCACCCATGCGACCTCAGAAATGCCAACACTATGTCCGTATGAGACTTGGCAATTTGGAAGTTTGACGCCTGAATCAGGATGTCGTCTAAATAAGGAGCCACTGATATGCCCCGCGGCCTTAGGACCGCCAGAAGCGACCCCAGAACTTTCGTAAAAATTATTGGGGCTGTAGCTAACCCAAAGGGAAGAGCTACAAACTGGCAATGCCCGTCTAGGACGGCAAACCTGAGCAACCGATGATGATCTTTGTGTATCGGAATTTGAAGATAAGCATCCTTTAAATCCACTGTAGTCATGTACTGACCCTCCTGGATCATAGGTAGGATGGTACGAATAGTCTCCATCTTGAATGATGGAACTTTGAGGAATTTGTTTTTTTTGTTTAAGATCTTTAGATCCAAAATTGGTCTGAAGGTTCCCTCTTTTTTGGGAACCACAAACAGATTTGAGTAAAATCCCTGTCCCTGTTCCTCCTTTGGAACTGGATGGATCACTCCCATAACTAGGAGGTCTTGTACGCAGTGTAAGAATGCCTCTCTCTTTATCTGGTTTGCAGATGATTGTGAAAGGTGAAATCTCCCTTTTGGGGGGGAAGCTTTGAAGTCCAGAAGATATCCCTGGGATATAATTTCCAACGCCCAGGGATCCTGGACATCTCTTGCCCACGCCTGGGCGAAGAGCGAAAGTCTGTCTCCTACTAGATCTGTTACCGGATAGGGGGCCGTTCCTTCATGCTATCTTAGAGGCAGCAGCAGGCTTTTTGACCTGCTTACCTTTGTTCCAGGTCTGGTTAGGTCTCCAGACCGTCTTGGACTGAGCAAAAGTTCCCTCTTGTTTTGCATTAGAGGAAGTTGATGCTGCACTTGCCTTGAAGTTTCGAAAGGCACAAAAATTAGACTGTTTGGCCCTTGATTTGGACCTATCCTGAGGAAGGGCATGACCTTTTCCTCCAGTGACATCAGCAATAATTTCTTTCAAACCAGGCCCGAATAGGGTCTGCCCCTTGAAGGGAATGTTAAGCAGCTTAGACTTTGAAGTAACGTCAGCTGACCATGATTTAAGCCATAGCGCTCTGCGCGCCTGTATAGCAAAACCAGAATTCTTAGCCGTTAGTTTAGTCAAATGAACAATGGCATCAGAAACAAAAGAATTGGCTAGCTTAAGTGCTCTAAGCTTGTCAAGTATATCATCCAATGGAGTCGCTACCTGTAAAGCCTCTTCCAGAGACTCAAACCAGAACGCCGCAGTGACAGGAGCAATGCATGCAAGAGGCTGTAGGATAAAACCTTGTTGAATAAACATTTTCTTAAGGTAACCCTCTAACTTTTTATCCATTGGATCTAAAAAAGCACAACTGTCCTCGACAGGGATAGTAGTACGCTTTACTAGAGTAGAAACTGCTCCCTCCACCTTAGGGACTGTCTGCCATAAGTCCCGTGTGGTGGCGTCTATTGGAAACATTTTTCTAAAAATAGGAGGGGGAGAGAACGGCACACCTGGTCTATCCCATTCCTTAGTAATAATTTCTGTAAACCTTTCAGGTATTGGCAAAACATCAGTACACACTGGCACTGCATAGTATTTATCCAGTCTACACAATTTCTCTGGCACTGCAATTGTATCACAGTCATTCAGAGCAGCTAAAACCTCCGTGAGCAACACGCGGAGGTGTTCAAGCTTAAATTTAAATGTAGAAATATCAGAATCAGGTTGCATCATCTTCCCTGAGTCAGAAACATCACCCACAGACTGAAGCTCTCCTTCCTCAGCTTCTGCATATTGTGAGGCAGTATCAGACATGGTTCTTAAAGCGTCAGTATGCTCTGCATTTAGTCTAACTCCAGAGCTATCTCACTTTCCTCTAAATTCAGGTAGTCTGGCCAATACCGCTGACAGTGTATTATCCATGACTGCCGCCATGTCTTGTAAAGTAAACACTATGGGCGCCCTGGATGTACTTGGCGCCATTTGAGCGTGAGTCCCTTGAGCGGGAGTCAAAGGCGCTGACACGTGGGGAGAGTTAGTCGGCATAACTTCCCCCTCATCAGATTCCTCTGGTGATAAATTTTTTAAAGACAGAATATGATCTTTATTGCTTAAAGTGAAATCAGTACATTTGGTACACATTCTAAGAGGTGGTTCCACCATGGCTTTTAAACATAATGAACAAGGAGTTTCCTCTATGTCAGACATGTTTACACAGACTAGCAATGAGACCAGCAAGCTTGGAAAACACTTTAATTCAAGTTAACAAGCAAATATAAAAAACGGTACTGTGCCTTTAAGAGAAACAAATTTTGTCAGAATTTGAAAAACAGTGAAAAAAGGCAGTAAATCAAACGAAATTTTTACAGTGTGTATAATAAGCTAGCAGACCCACTTGCAAATGGATGATTAAGACCTTAATTAAAAAAACGGATCAAAAAACGTTTTTTTTTAACAGTCACAGCTCTGCTGTGGCCCTACCTTCCCAAATAAAAGACTTTGGAAAGCCTCTGAGCCCTTTAGAGATGTCCTATAGCATTCAGGGGACTCCTGGAAAAGCTGGATGTCTCAGTCTGTAATTTTAACTGCGCAAAAAAGCGCTAATTTAGGCCCCTCCCACTCATACTACAACAGTGGAAAGCCTCAGGAAACTGTTTCTAGGCAAAATTTAAGCCAGCCATGTGGAAAAAACTAGGCCCCAATAAAGTTTTATCACCAAAGTATATATAAAAACGCTTAAACATACCAGCAAACGTTTTATACTGCAAATTTATAAGAGTATTACCTCTGAAAGTGAGCATGATACCAGTCGCTATTAAATCACTGTATCCAGGCTTACCTTACATAAATCCGGTATCAGCAGCATTTTCTAGCATTTACATCTCTAGAAAAATTTGTAACTGCACATACCTCATAGCAGGATAACCTGCACGCCATTCTCCCGCTGAAGTTACCTCTCTCCTCAGTCATATGTGAGAACAGCAATGGATCTTAGTTACAATCTGCTAAGATCATAGAAAACGCAGGCAGATTCTTCTTCTATTTACTGCCTGGGATAAAATAGTACAACTCCGGTACCATTTAAAAATAAACTTTTGATTGAAGAAAAAAAACTAACTATATTTCACCACTTCTCTCTTACTACCTCCATGCGTGTTGAGAGTTGCAAGAGAATGACTGGATATGGCAGTTAGGGGAGGAGCTATATAACAGCTCTGCTGTGGGTGTCCTCTTGCAACTTCCTGTTGGGAATGAGAATATCCCATAAGTAATGGATGATCCGTGGACTGGATACACCTTACAAGAGAAATAATAACCACCTAGGGAGACATTTATGTCCATTTGTATTTTTAACATTTTTAAAGTAACCTTTAAATTAAATATACTAATAGAAAATATAAGAAGGATAATATATTGAGAATGATTGATAAAGAATAAATTTGTGTCGATCTGTATTTCATATATCCCTAAGGTTGTCGTCAAATAGAATATGCAAATAGGCTACAGTTTATATTTATACATATATCCTTTTATGAATAGGCGGTATGAGAACGAGAATATAACAACCTAGGGAGAATTTAGTGTCCATCTACATCCCAAATACCCTTAAGGTTCACTTCAAATAGTATATGCAAATAGGTTGTATTACATGTATATTTCTTTATTAATAGATCTATCAGACGTATTACTTGTAACATTATCAATGTATTGCATTGTGTTTAAAGAAAGTCTTCATTATATGTTAGAAAGTACTAATTATTTAAGGATAAGAACCAAAGGTTTATATGTTTAAAACTGGTCCCTCATAAAAAAGAAAAACCGCTATTTGCATTGCAATGCAAATCTGAACATAGCGATCTTGATCAAGGAATTGCACCTAGTCAATCTCCAATAACCGAGCATTAATAGGGTATGACATGTTTAGATTCTCATACAAGTGATTGCCGCACTAACCAATGAGGGGAGATCGGCCCCCTCTGACGTATCAACGCCATGGTGTCTTAAACACGGAAATGGAAGGAGTCGATAGAACCCTCTGATGAAGAAAGTGCTTTGAAAGCTTTTTTACCTTCCAAACGCGCAAGGGCAATACAGACTGTCGTCAATATATATAGACCTTTGTTTTTAAGACTGCACTTTGAAATTATATTTTTCTGAATAACGGAACCAGTTAGCTCCAGGGACGAACCCCCATTTCATGTGAGCGTTAGGGGAACACTAGGAAAGATACCTCTGCTGTGTAGTTATCACCTGAAATTGTTTTATGTGCCGTATAAATACCTTATACTAGGAGGATTTTAAATGTGAGTGTGATGAACGAAAATCTTTTAACCTGTTTTAAATAAAATGGATTTATCTTTGTCTCATTTTTTTACATCACAGAAGCCTGAAAATTTTAACAGGGGTGTGTAGACTTTTTATATCCACTGCATATATATGTATATATATATACATACATACAAGAGAAAACAAAGAAATCCAGCAGTTAGTGCAGTAAGTGCATATATATATATATATATATATATATATACATATAC